>NC_143554.1:29665833-29968863 GCF_054136105.1 Typopeltis vanoorti
CTGAAATGTTCTACTTGTTCCACAGGTTCTCCATTCACAACACAGTTGACATTTTCAATGATTCTGCCTATTTTTATTGTCTTTGTCTTTTTATTGCTGACCTTCATACCATATCTATTACAACAGCTATTCAATTTAGTCAGAGAATCTTGCAGACTTGTAGCGGATTTATTTAGAAGTATAACATCATCTGCATAAAGCAAAGTGCTGACATTAACATCTCCAATTTTGATATCAGGTTTAATACCACTTTCCTCATTATCTATATGTGATCCATATAGATAATGAATAACAGAGGGGATAATGTACATCCTTGTCTCACACCAGATTTAACATTAAACCATCTTCCTGTACTTCCTTCTATTCTAACTGCTGACTTACAACTCAAATAAAAACTAAGTATTGCTTGATGTAATGCCCCATTGACACCATATAACTGTAGCGTATTGAATAGCTTCTCTCTTGGCACCTTGTCATATGCCTTTTCCAAATCGACAAAACTTAAATACAGATCTCTGTTATATTCCCATGCTTTCTCGACTATTTGTCGTAAAGTGAAGATTTGATCCTGACAGCCTCTGTTTGGCCTGAATCCAGCTTGTTCTTCACCAGGCTTTCCTTCCACAATTCTTCTCAACTGTTTCTCAAGTATACTTGCATAGATCTTGCCAGGAACACTCAGTAGGGAAATACCTCTGTAATTCTCATATTCAGTTTTATTTCCCCTTTTTATATATGGGTACTATGAGAGCTCTACTCCATCATCCAGAATTCATCCCTCTGCCCAGAGGGATGAATAGATCAGAGGCAGGGGATGCCCTTAAGCATCCCCTGCCTCTGATATAGGGAATAGAAATGGTCATGTTGTATTCTTGTATATTAGGGGAGGGCAGAGTAATGGGCCTATGTAGTATTTTATCTATTTTGTAGGGATTATAGCCGTTGGTTAAGAATGTATGGCACAGGTAATGGAGTTCTGTGGTCAGCTGTATCATTAGAACAAATGGCTCTGTGTGTGTTTCTAAAATGCCGTACTGTTGGACTGGATGATGATGTGATTGTTTATGTAAGTATCTTCCTGTGTGTGTAGGCTTTCCGTAAATAGAAAAAGATAGTGATCCATCTGAAAGGCGGGTGACTAATGTGTCAAGAAATGGTATGTCTAGCTGGCAACTCTGATCTGCTCGCCTAAGGATAAACTTCACCCTTTAGGACACCCAGGAGTGTATGAAGTTCTGTGTGACGGTGACTTGGCCTATTATGGGCAAACAGGAAGATCAGTGAACATCCGCCTGGAAGAACATGAAAGATACATTCGCTACTATTACTATGGCAAGTCGGGACTGGTAGACCACGCTTCGGACACTCCTTCACACAGGATGATGGAGGAAAACCAATGTGCTATTTAGGAGTTATAGAGCTGAAAGATTATTTTTTGAGTCAGCAATGACTGAAGAATTCTTCCACCCTTAACAAATATGGTTGCATTAATTTGCAAAAATTTGGGAGATGGTTATCCTAAGAAAAACGCCTGGATAACTTGCGTTTTTTTTCCCCCGTTATAGGGTGCCAAAAAATAGGACTTTAGATCTTTTGTCTTTTGCAATTATATTGTTTCACTCACTCACTGTTGCGTTTACAAGTGTGTTATGCTCTGATGATGCTGAGTTGAAAATCAGCAAAATATAAGCGTTAATAAAACATCTTTGTGGTGGTGTTAATACCATGAAAAATAAGTCATGAATTTTACATTCACTATTGCCCTACCCAACTTTGCATCATCAGCAAATTAATGAACAGATTAAACAGCAGTGGTCCAAGAACAGAACCCTGTGGCACACCACCAGTCACAGGCTGTCTTTTGGACTCTACTCCTGAATAAACTACTCTTTGATATCTCTCCATCAACTACCCACCTATCCATCTCACCAACTCTATATCCATTCCCATATGTTGTAGTTTACGGATTAGAATTCCATATGGTATCCTGTCAAATGCCTTTGCCAGGTCCAGCAGTATCACTGTAAACCCATTACCCTTATCCAGTTCAGCCGTCACTGTGTTATAAAATGTGAGCAAGTTACTGAGGCATGATCTACCCTTCACAAAGCCATGCTGTCCCCTGTACAGTATCTCATTTTCATCAATCCATTTCTGTATTTTTCTCTTGCCAATGACTTCTAATATGCTGATCGGCCGGTAATTTGCAACAGTAGTCTTGGATCCTCCTTTATGCAGTCAAACTATTTTCCCCTTTTTCCACACCTTTGGGACTCAGATTAAACAACATGATCAAGGGCACTGATAATTCCTTAGCTGCTTCACGCAAGACCCGTGCCAGTATACCATCCAATTCCACAGACGTATTCACATTAAGGTTCTGTAATAGACTATTCACCTCCTCTTCATCAGAATTTCTGTATAAACTAATGGTTCCTTAATTTCTTCAATGTCACCACCTGGATGATATACTTTTGCAAAGTGCGTGCTCAGTAACTCCACTATATCGACTGATTCAGTGACCTCCTTACCATCGTCATTCCTTAAAATCATTTTTAAGATCACTGCTGGACAAAGGCCTTCCAATCTTGAGCCTGTCTAGGATACCATTCTGATATCAACTTGGTCCATTTTGGAGTTCTATTTCTTGCAATGTGATTTGCCATTTGGATCTTTTAATAATAGTTATGTCTTGTCCTAGCATGAGCGGGCAAATCACATTGCAAGAAATAGCACTCCAAAATGGACCAAGTTGATATCAGAATGGTATCCTAGACAGGCACAAGATTGGAAGGCCTTTGTCCAGCAGCAGTGGACAAAAAATGACTGATGCCTCTCAGTGGTAGAGGAGCAAGATCTATAGTTGAATAATTAGTCAAGTAATTACTCAATCAGAAAATATCTTTATGTGTAAGAGATGTAGATGGTTACAGAGGAAACAAAAAATTTTTGGATATTAGTTTCTAACAAAAATATGTAAACAAAATCGAGAAAAGAGGTAAATAAGTATACAATTTCTATTACAAGAAGAAAATATATTACAACACTCACGATTGACAGATGCAATATTAAATTAAAATTTGGAACACAAAAGTAGCATAAAATCTTTCACCTTCAAATGAAATGAAATTAAAGCACACCAAGATTCTTGGGATAGCTTGATCATTGACTGAAGAAGAAAATACATTTTATTATATACAAAGAGAGCACAAATTAACATATATTAAAAGAGAAACAATGCATGCATAGAATGTTTGTTGATAACTTACTTTATCCATTTTAAGAATTTATATATATTTAAGCAAAAGGAAGTCGGTCATGATGCTGGTCCCAAGCCAGAGTAAACAGGTTATTGAGTGAAGTGCCTGGCAACCCATCCTCATAGAAAAAAAAAAAGGCTTTGCTATTGAAACCAGATAACAAAAATATCTTATCATCATGATAAGATATTTTTGTTTTTGGCTAATGCGTCCCATTGTCCAGTGAAAACTCTTTGGGACATCTTTTTGTCCTGTATTTTGGATACTAGTATATATACAATACGAATTATGATTTTTTTTTTTAAAATGCATTTTAATGGGGTTGGTATTTCCATGTCTTTCAATCACAAATTCGTTTAATATTAGGTCCAACATTTTAACTCAAAAAAATTTTATTTTTTAAATTAAGATTTTTCGTGAAGCACCTGTTCACATCTCACCAAACACCAATGTTTCATAAGAAGCGAAGAAGTGTTCTGTGGAATAGTTGGGGAAACAGGGCTTAGATAGTGTCACTTGTGTACATTGTAGATGAAACATGGCAATAGATACTTCTCAATCCAGCAAGTTAGTGATGTTTCAGTGAGTGCTGAAAGTCATCTACTACCTAGAAAATGTCCCAGAACTATTTGGAGCCATACCTAACAGTTATGTACTATGACCAGTAAGCCTAATCCATGCTGCAAGAAGAACAAAAAATATCATTATCATTACACTGCTATATCTCTAACCTTCACTGTTGGGACAACATTAGGGATCCCCAGACGTCCCATAAAACACATGATCATCCTGTTTTTGGCTAATGCGTCCTGTTATCCAGAGAAAACTCTTCGGGACAGCTTTTTGCTAGATGCGTTATTTTCTCAAGGCGAGTGATGGCAACATTGTAACAATAATAAGTTTGTTAGAACAGTGCGCATTTTGGCTCAGCTTTAAATAGCACGGAATGGTCCGCTTTGCCCATGCCATTTTAGAAGCTTGCTCCAAGAGAAACAGGTTAGTACCTAATAAAGTGGCTTAATGAAAATATGCAGCCTAACAATTGGATTTACCATTTGTTTACTCATACTTAGTAAAGTGTGTGCATAGTAAACCTTACTACGCACACACTTGGAAAGTTAGAATCATTTTGTAAGACAGGCATATGTGATGGATGCGCATACTAAACTTTCACCATCAGTCATAAGTGTCTGGTATTTTTTTCCAATGTAACTGGGATCCTTAGATATGTTGTACTAAGTAAAATTGCATTTTCCAAGTATCGATCATATTCAAACATGTCCATCAGAATAAAAGAGCATATGCAGTGTAGAGCCATGGTTAATCGCTCTATAAGACAGATTTTCCCCTGCTCTGTCCAGGTTATTTTGAAGTCTGGTTCATGGCAACTGACAATGTGTGTTTGTTTTTCATAAAGGCTTTGGATTGTGGCTGTTCATCTGAAAATGTAGTTCTATATGTAATGGAAGCGCTAAATGCTTGTGGCTGCTACATCTCCAAACCTCTAATGTCTGACATTGAAATGAGGTAATCAGCCTTTTAGAGAAACTTAACTTCATATCAACACATGAGGCCCATTAGGTTGTATCTTAAGCACTGTATCTCCTATGGATGACATATTTTTACAATACACTACACATTTTCAACTATGAACTTGAGAATGCACATTTGTCTAACAAGAGCACGACTCCCCACTTCCAGTGAAGAACTATATAATTCTGTGTACTAGCTCAGCATGCAAGACAGAAATGGCTTTCAGGTGTCAGTTGCACAACTAATTTCTTTCAGAGGCTACAAAATAAAATTTGCCTATTGCATAGATGCACTGCTTTCTGCAATTGGAGAGGTGTCCCATGATTGTTTTGGCAGGACAGCACGTAATACACCAAAGCAAACAACATCCACAAATCCAAGATTTCGTTTGGTTTTCTGTCATGAGATTAGCTAACTCACCTTCACTTCTAGAATCTTTATACAGCTTCCTTGCATCTGGAACAGGATTTAAACACAAATCCAAGAGAATTCTCATTAGAAATGGTGATGGCCATGTTAACTGAGCAAGGAGAGAAAGTAAGTTATCTTGAAATTCTCAATGCAACAAATGGAGCAAACATTTCTGTATGCTAATGTAATATAAATATAAATAAAACTTTCTGAAATGCTTTTTCTATGATGCAAAAGATTAATTTTTTATGTCTATTGTTTTATATAATTTAAAAGTTGCCTGGTGATTTATATATTATTATATAATAAATATTTTTTATGTCTATTGTTTTATATAATTTAAAAGTTGCCTGGTGATTTATATATTATTATATAATAATGTTTATAAAACATATATTTGACATTATAAACTTTATATTATTTTTGATAATATGAGATGGTATACAAAATAAAATACAAAAATGGAAGGGAAGCTTGGTGAAGAACAAGGATTCAGGCCATATAGAGGCTGTCAAAATCAGATTTTCACATTGCAACAAATAGTTAAGAAATCATGGGAATATAACAAAGATCTGTATTTAAGTTCTGTAGATCTGCAAAAAGCATATGACAAGGTACCAAGAGAAAAGCTATTCAAAACGCTACAGTTGTATGGTGTCAATGGGGCATTATATCAAGCAATACTTGGTCTTTATTTGAGTTGTAAGCCAGCAGTTAGAATTCAAGGAAGTTCAGGAAGATGGTTTAATGTTAAATCTCGTGTCAGACAAGGATGTACATTATCCCCTCTGTTATTTATTATCTATATGGATAATAAATCATAACACCACATTATGAAGAAAAGTGGTATTAAACCTGATATGAAAATTGGAGATGTTAATCTCAGCTCTTTACTCCATGCCAGGCTGCATTAAAAATTTCAATGAAGCCTGCAGGCCACTAAGCTATACTGCAGTATTTAGAATTGTAAGATGCTTTCCAGATTCACAAAGAATGCTGTGCATTTGATATTTTACATAAAATCCTATAAAAATAAACAAACTCAGCTTTAAAAGCACAGGTAGGGGTCAGGTTCATGATAAATAAATACAATCCATACTTAAATAAAGATAATTTAATGAAGAAAACATTCATTTTTTATTATGTCAATAGGCAACTTGGCAATGTTTTTCCTTGACCAGCTTATCGATGTTGGCATCAGTGTTGGAAGTCGCTATGCGCAGAGTATTTTCGAGATGTTGGTCTATAGTCTGAATTCTTGTTTTGGACTTCCCATGCTTGATTCTGGAGAAGAATTGCTCACATAAGTATGTGCTTCCTAACAAAGCGCACATCTTCAAAGCATGCTGGCATAGATTAGGGAATGCATCCTCAGAAATGTAGTCTTTGTAAAATGTAAACAAGGGCACATTGAATAATTTTTCTCTAAGAGATGAGTTGTTTTGGAGTTCAAGCAGCTCCATTTGTACTGATCCTGGCAACGCGGCAGCATTGATACTGAATGACATTGAAAATAAATCTAAAGAAGACTGTTGGTTTCGAAAATCATTAAAACTCAGTTCGCAACATGGCTAATTTTGTAGCGTATTCATCAAGAGATGAACGGTTAAACTCAGCAAGAAGCTGAAAATGAGTTAAGTTTTTTTTTTTGCGAGTTGTGCCTCCCAAAGTTTGAGCTTGACCACAAAAGAGCTTTGATGTGATCAAATAGAGTATGCACCAGTTGATCTTTGGATTGTAACCACGTATTTTAGGTTATTCATATGCACCAAGATGTCTGTCACAAACGCCAAGTCTCTTATCCACTTCAGAGCAGATAGTTAAATTCCGCTTGGTGTTTGCATGAACTGCTGTATTTCGCTCCTTAAGTCAAAGACTTTTAAAGAACTGTCCTTCTGCTCAACCAACGCACATCACTATAATAAAACACATTGCCGTGATCCGCTTCGCACTCTTGGAATTGATTATTATTCAATCCTCTTGCCCTAGTTGATGATAGTCACTTTCATGACATTCTCAAATCCAATAGTTTTTGCACACAAATTCTCCTGGTGGATTAAACAGTGGTAATGGATGAATTCATTTCCTTCTATTATTATTATTATTCAGGCCTCCATGGAGTCAAAAGAGTCATCATGGGAGGTTCATCCTAAGAAACACAAAGTCTATCAAAACTCATCGAGGGGAGGTCCCCCCCCCCCTAAGAAACACAAAGTTTATCATACCACTCCTTAAACTCATTGACCGTTCTTGCTCTCATCACTCCATCAAGCAATGCATTCCATGGCTCAACCACCCTTCATGCAAAGAAACCACTCCTCACCCTCTTGGTCACAGTTTCATTTTGTAACTTCCAGGGATGGCCTCTTGTCATCACTCCTTCCTGATGTTCAACCAAGCGAAAGAACTCCCCAGTGTCAGCCCTGTAACCACCTCTCAACAGTTTAAAGTCTTAATCATATCACCTCTCCTTCTTCTATTCACCAAATTCTGCAGTTCACATTCCCTCAGCCGATCCTCATAACTGTCATGATACAGTCCTGAAACCATCTTTGTTATCCACCTTTGTACCCTTTCCACAGTTAATTTATCCTCTTCAAATCCTGGAGACTAAATCTGAGAACAATAGTCCAAGTGTGGTCTGATCAGAGATTTATACAACGGAATGATAACCCTCTTATCTCTGCAGGTCAGTGTCCTTCTCATAATAGCAGCAATCCTCTGTGTTACCTTCATCACCTTTGCAATATGTCCCCTAAATTTCAGGTTTCTATCAATCATCAACCCAGATCTCGTCTCCCCTACTTCCTCCAGTATAACTCCTCCCATAGAGTATGCAGTGTTTCGATGTTTCCCAAATCTCAAGACCTTACATTTTGCTGCATTAAACTGACAGCCCCATTCATTTTCCCATCTATCTAGCTTATTCAAATCCTCTTGCAGGGCTGCCACATCTGCACCATTACTAATAATCCTTCCCAGCTTCGCATCATCTGCAAACAACTGAATATCCCCATGCAATCCACTGACAATGTCATTGATATAAAGGTTAAACAATATAGGTCCCAGTACTGAGCCCTGTGGGACCCCACTTGTAATCCTCTGCTTCCTTGAAAGTGCCCCACCATACACAACTCTGATACCTATCGGACAGCCAATCCTGAATCCAGTTGACAAATCTGACATCCAGACCCATGTGTTGCAACTTAAATATCAGCTTATCATGTGACACCCTGTCAAATGCCTTCGCTAAGTCTAAGAAAATGGCAGTATATGCTCTTCCCTCATCTACTGCTCTTGTAACTTTATCATAAAAGGCTAGCATATTGCTAAAACAAGAGCGCCGCCTTCACAAATCCATGTTGACTCTCGCAGATAACATTACCCTCATCTGCCCAATGCTGTATATACAGTCCTTCACTACTTTCTCTAAGATCTTACTAACTACTGATGATACACAAACTGGCCTATAATTAGACACTTCCAGTCTGCTACTGCCCTTATGCAATGGCACTATCTTGCCTTCTTTCCATTCCATGGGCACCTTTCCCGCATTCCCGCAGCCAGACTTTCATTGAATAGCCAGGTCAAAGGCACTGTCAGTTCCCTAGCACGTTCTCTTAAAACCCATGGTGAAACACCATCCAGTCCCACAGCTTTACTGATACTGACATCCAGAGTACTCGGTATTTGAAACACACACTCCTCCTGTACCTCTAAACCTCAAACCTGCCCATTCCCTCTAGCATTAAAACTGACTCCTCCAGGATGAAATACTCCAATAAAATGTTCATTGAACAATTCCAGTATGTCCTCTGCATCAGTTGCTTTATTTCAATTTTTATCCCACAGTCATTTCTCCTCCTACTGACCACATATCTAAAAAATTCCTTAGGATTTTCTTTGGATCTTAGGGCCAATCTCCTCTCATATTCCAGTTTCATCTTCCTTACCATACTAGTCACTCTTCTGGTCTGTCTTATACTCTTAATGTATTCTCTTCACCTGTCTCCTTATATCTCTTCCACAGTCTCTTTTTCGCATGCAATTCCTGTTTAATATTGTTTTTGTCATCCATTTTACTAAAATTTGTCCTCTTGTTCACTCATAGTATACAACTTACCGTTGCTGCTAACGAATATTCTTTCATAATTTCCCATGCACTAATGATATCCTGGCCTTCCAATTCCTCCCTCCATAAAACTTCCCCAAGTTGACTTCTTAGACTATTATAATCACCTGTCTTATAATTCCACATAAGTTCTCGTCTCTTTGATACTCCTGCATGTCTATTCATTTTCCAAGTCAAAACCATATGGCCACTCTCTCCAACTGGTGGGAGAGATGTCATCTCCGTTATTATCAACTCTTCTGATGCTATAACCAAATCCAAATCTCTTGAACCTCTTGTTCCCTCTATTACATGTTGCCTAAGATATTTGTCCCTCAAGAATTCTAGAAATTCCATTCCCCTATTGCTGCATGCATCTTCCTCTCTCCAATTTATACTACTGTAGTTAAAATCTCCCATAACAATCATTCTTGTTGCACTTGCCAAACCCAACTGTCTAAACATTTCCTGGTCCCCATCGTATGTGCTCCTGGGTCTGTAGCAACACCCCACTAAATATCCTGTCTTGCTCTCCTTCTACCTCACAAAGTCTTCCAAAGTCTCCACTCTTAGAGGACATAGGTTGTCACATATCATAAGCAGTACTCCGCCACCACGCTTTCCCTTGCTATCCTGCCAAAATATGCTGTACCCAGTGACTTCTATTTCTGTTATTATATCCTCTTCTGTCAACCACGTCTCAACGATCCCAATAATTTTTGGCCAGGCTGATGCTATCTGTGCCACCAATTCCTCTCCATTATTCTGGATACTCCTGGCATTAGTATAAAGCATATAAATGCAACTGTTTCTATACCCAGCATTATCCCTCTAGACTCCACTGGGCTCAGTGTTAGCTGATGTTATTCCCCTTCTCCCGAGTACCCATTCCCACAAGAGGCCACCTCCTGCTACCATCCTCCCTGGGACCCACTGACTTGTTCAGAACAGCAATCTCTCCAGATGCCTACGTCCTTCATTGTTCAAATGTAAAGTCTTTCGCATACAATTCCTGTCTGTCCTCAAATGCACTCCAAGCATCCACATATTCCAGTCCTCTCTTGTCACACATTCTAGTTATTATGTCATTCAATATTACTGCCCTTCTGCTCAGCTCGTCATTATGATACCTAGGCAACACACACACTATCTTTCATACCACCTCAAGCAAGAATCTCATATCTCTTGCTGCCCTATTTACAACACCACTCAAGTCATTTGTTCCCACAATCATCTCATCCATTCTAGTTCCAGTTCTTTCCCACCATAGCAGGGACACCATCAGTTACCACAACCTAGAGGTTGGTTAATCTGAGGCCGAAACGCTGGAGCGTTTTCTTGGCAGCTTCAAGAATATAAGTGCCTTTCGTCGTTCCCTTCATAAGTACGAGCGCTAGTAGTTCTTATGTCACAGTGAATTGTTGATCAATTAATGCCATATACAAAGATAGCCAGTTGTGCTGTATCCTTCACATCCTCTCATCTAAAGCAAGTGAATATGATGTAAATTTGGATGACCGTTTTTTTTTTAAAGTTCCTTCAGTGTCATTGGCAAGTTCTTTGACTTTGTCCACACGAAGCCGCTCTTGAAAGTGATCGAAATTGGACACATTCTTTGTCTCATAGTGTTGTTTTACTGACACTGACTCACGACAAATTAAACACATTGGCACAAAAAAAATTTTCATTAAAAATCTGCCAAGAATCACTTGACGTACACTTTTAACTCGTACATGCCATAGTGATGGCAGGTGAACCCAAAAAATGATCCAAAATGGCCATGTAATGGTTATTATCCACTGAATATGTCTCACACTAAGGAAAAAAGTCTGGCAATATAAAACCACAATAGGCTATGGCTGACACGACGAACCAGCATGCGCTTATACATGAATATCACACTGTTCATGACTGACTGTGGATGAGATCCTCTTGTATTTATATGAAAATAACGAAGTATCGAGAACCTTAAAGCTGTATCTGGAGGAAACTAGACAGCGCACTCGAATAAAATACCTGCTTCAGCCTGCGATGTTAGTACTTAAGTACAGCTTGCCGCTGGTATATGGCTGAAGAAGCATGTCTATTCAATATTTATTTTTATAGGATTTTATGTAAAGTATCAAATACACAGCATTCCTTGTGAATCTGGAAAGCATCTTACAATTCTAAATACTGCAGTATTGCTTAGTGGCCTGCAGGTTTCATTGAAATTATTTTTTATTAATCGTGTTTTAATGTTAAGTAGTTATTTTTCCAAAAATAATGCCGGCCTTGGTTGGCCAAGTGGTTAGCGTATCCACTCTACAGCCAAAAGGCTGCAGGTTCGAATCCCGTCATGGGAATGGATGTTTGTGATTGTCTGTGAAAGCACTAGTGGTGGTAGTCGGCGGTAGATGGCATTGGTGTTAGCTGATGAAGACTGGTGGAGTAGTGAGAGAAAGAGTTGTAGAGTAGATGCCCTCCCTCGATGAGTCTTTGGACTCCCTGGAGGTGTGATGTAATAATAATAAAAATGGCCCACAGAAAAGAGCTCCATGGGCCATGCGTTGAAGACCCCTGGTGTGGCCATTTCCTTTATCCAATTCTACTGTCACTTTAAATCCACATAAAACGTTTCCTGACTGAAATTTGCACATGTTGAGCAACCTCCAAGGACAAGACTGCATGGGCACTTTTCCTGATCTGAGGTAGAGTTACCACTACAGTTATACATAGATATTCTGTTGCAGTTAACAGATCCAACATTCTCAAACTCCTAATCTCTTCTATCACGTGCTATTTCAGGTAATTATCCCTTAGTAATTATATAAATTCATTTCCATTTTGTCATGTGCCTTTTCTCCCTTCCAAACTATATCACAATATAGTTTGGAAGGGGGAAAAGCTGAAATCTCCTATGATAATTGCTTGGCCCATACTCATTGTGCTAATCTGCTCATGTATTTTTTCACATCTTATTCTGGATTGCCAGGTCTATAGCAGCAACTAACATCACGTTTTGACCTACTGGCTTCTATCTCGTGCCAGACAGCCTCAAATGAACTATTCCCTTCAAATCTACAATCTTAACTACTATTTTTGTTGGTTGAAGTTCATCAGCTATCACTAGTATGGTATGGCTAAAAAAAACAGCACTTTGACACCCCCTTCAATACATATGCTGTTCAACTGCATGAACATTAATAGAAGATGTGTAGAGTGTACAACATTTAGCCTCAGCAATGATGAAGATTTTGGAAGAAAAGACGTTTATTGTCGAGCACTATTTTCGTTCATACAGAGTTAGTAGAGGAAATGGCCAAGCCTATGTGTTTGTGAGCAGTTTGTTCATTGTTTCTGCCTTCCCCAAGCAACAGTGTCATTCATTGACTTAATTAAGAGATCCCAACATAGCAGGAGCATTCTGCTGGAATGCAAAGGGCATTTGGAGAGGCAATGCACTGTTAACACAAATGAGAATCACAGGCATGTGCTGGAACAAGTGTTACAATCTTCAAAATGCAGTCAATGCTAAACAGCGGTAAAACTTGGGATACCAATTCAGTCACTACAGAGAATCCATAAACAGCTAGGTGCACTTCTAAACGTCATTCAGGTGGATCAATGTTTAACTGCATCGGATTATGTTACATGTGCACGCATTTTGGCCAATGTCTATGAAGATCCATTCCTCCTCTTTCTAGTTCTCATCAAAAGGGTTTCTATAAGATTGACACACAATAAATTTTTCAATATGTAGGGAGCTTGGTTTACCCCTGGAAGTTGTGTAAGTGTGGTTAGTAAGGATATATGTACTAGGTTCTTTACTTGGAGAGTTGTTGAAAGTTTTTCCACTTGGTTATACTATAAATTAAAGATGCCAAGAAATTATATTCTTGGTCTATCTCTAATCCAGAGTATTTCAGTAATAAGGCATGACACCTTGTGGCTACTTGTATATGGAAATATGACTTCTGCATTACTTCAACTTTGCCATCATTTCTGGGTCTGGCTCCCACTGATGAGACTTCAATAAAGGTCGAAACAGATCCGCGTAGTGGCCTTTCCCATAAGCATTGCATTATACATGCCTGCAAGGATATGTGCTCTTTGCATTATTGGGTACTAAGGCAATTGATGTGAAGTTATTAATACATACGAGTAACCCAGTCATGAAGTAACTTCACATGCAAGAATATAATTTCTTTGCATTTTTAATTTCCAGTATAACCAAGTGGAAAAACTTGCAACACATTGCAAGAGTTGGCAAAACAGCTCAGAGGATTATTGGGATGTTGTAGAACACTTTGACAAGTAAAGATAGAGATGTTATTATCCCACTTTATAAAGCTATGATTTGGCAAAATGTTAATTACCATGCATAGATTTGATCACTTGCAATTCTTGGAGATCAGGAGTTGGTGGAGAGGATTCAGAGACGAGTGGCCAAGCTGGTGACAGGTCTGTCTAATGTTCCCCATGTGAGTAAATTGAGGATTTGCAGATTGCAGAGTTTACCTGACAGGTGGCAAAGAGGCGATAATAGAAACTTACACGTTATGAAAAGGATTCTATAAGATTGACACACAATAAATTTTTCAATATGTAGGGAGCTTGGGTTACCCCTGGAAGTTGTGTAAGAGTGGGGTTAGTAAGGATATATGTACTAGGCTCTTTACTTGGAGAGTGTTGAATGGGTGGAGAGGATTGCCATAGGTGATTGATTGTATGCACCCCAACAGTGAATAGGTTTAAGGAGATATATGATAGCCAGTCTGTTAATCGATAGAATGGGTCCCTCAAGATGAGTCTTTTGACTCCATGGAGTACCCATATAAATAATGATAATACATAATGTCTATTGGGGCATCATTTACTACCTTTCAAATTTCAATCAAAGTTAAGACAGAAATACACACAAGACAATAATTTGACCTATTGTTTAATATATTGAGAATTTAATATATTCTCAATATAATAAAACAATAAAAATCTTAAAATTATATATAATTTGAAGGTTTTTTGGACCTGTAAGAGTTAATACAACAGGTGAATGGAGAAAAAGGAGACATATAATCAAGAACTATGAACTCTATAGATCACCATTTCTATCTGATAATCAAAACTTATAGACTGAGATGTCTAAACATGCATTTAAATGATGGAAAGTGACTAGGAGGATAACATCCAAAAAGATTTAACTGAGATGTAAAAAGTTGATGCTTGCAGCAAAGAACCTTAGCAGTTCAGCAAATTGAAGAAGAAGAAAAGGTGATAGTGGTTGACAGAACACTGACAAGTAGAGATAAGGTTATTATCCTTCTATAGAAGGCCTTCTTATAGGCATAATTAGAAATGATCTACACATACTGGACACTGAATTGGAAACCTTTATTCTGATGTATGTATGTAGTGATGATGTAACATCACTCATGCAGTCTCTATGCAAAATACTTGTGAACAAGTTCTAAGCAACTATTTCATTGTGACCACCACTGCTGGTCAGTGGTGGTCAATGAAAGAAATGAATGATCTTTTGGAGTTCAATAAAGGGCTTATTGTGGGTGCCTGTCTGGCTGGAGCTACGATTTTGTAAACAACAGACTGGTTTCGCTGAGATATCCAGGGAGCTCTGCCATTGCTAATTCCAAGCTTGGATGAGTAAGGAATAGGGTTGTACTTGTGGACAGCAACCACAATATATCAAAAAATCTCCTGCTACAGAAACTTCACATATTGAAAGAAATTGGACCAGTTCTGCTAAAGAATCACCAGAGGAAATGGTGCATCCCTATCTTTACTTGGCTGTGGTTGATGAATGCTCTCTTAGAGAAGCCAACAGGGGAAAGGTTTCTGGCAAAGATATGTTCACACCCAAATTTAACCAAAATTAGATGTTGGAACATCAGGATGATGTAGCATCTGGAAAAGCACATCAAATACTAAGGAAATGAATAGATGCAAAATACAAATATTAGGATTAAGTGAAACCAGATGGAATGTAATTGGTGAGGTCAGACTAACATTAAACAAAAGCATGTTCTGGAAACCCCGAGGATGAAAAACATAGCAGGGGTGTCACTTTGTTGATGACAGTGGAGGCAAGAAAGACAGTGTTCGAATGGAACCCAGTATTGGAAAGAATAATAAAAGCAAGGTTCAAAACTGTTACTATAATAAACATCTATGCTCCTACAAACAGTGCTGACTGGGAAGAAAAAAGAAACTTTATATGACCTTCTACAGAAAGAGTTAGACCAGAGTAGTAAAGGAGAGATAATCTTACTTCTAAGAGATGCAAAGGCAGCAGTGGATATGAAATAGTGATGGGAAAAGGACTAGGAGATGAAAATGGAATATTATTTAAGGACTTCTGCTTATTTAACCACTGAATCATATTAGGTGCAACATAAGAATATACATAAACAAACCTGGATCTCACCAGATAGAAAGAGTAAAAACAAAATGCATCACATAACATAATAATAAATAAAATATGGCTGTCTCTTTGCAGGATGTGAGAATGTGGAGAGGAGCAGATGCATACACAGACCATATAATGGTGGTGGAAAAGATATTTAAATTAAGGAGCAAGAGAAACTGGTATAATATAAATAAACTGAAAAATAAGGATATTACAAAAAAACTTTGCTCATACAATCAAAAGCAAATATCTAACAATAACACATTGTTAGATATTTGATTAATTCACACAATGATTAAATGGAGATATAGAAGTAAATTGGCAAAATATAAAACAATTATACAATGAAACAACCAAAGTTATTAATACTGGAAAACAGGAGAGAATTCTAAAATTGATAACAAAAAAAAAAAAAAAAATTCTTAAGTGAGGAAAGAAGAGAAATTAGAAGAAAATTACTCCAAAATCGAAATAAACAACAGGAAAATGAGATAAAAATAAAATGTACAAGGAGAAAAATAGATGATAAAAGAAAATTCACTGAAGAACTCTGTAAGGAAGTTGAACAGACTGCAATGAAGATAACTGAAAAATATGAGAAAAGAGACACTGATAAGAGATAAACAAGGGGAAAAGACATAGAAAAGAGATGGATTGAATACTTCCCTAAACAGTGAAACTCAAATACAAGAAATTATACTCCCAGAAAATATTGAAATAGAAACATTAAATATTAATTTTTATGGCTGTTTTGTTTAGGAGTACCCGTTTTATGATGTCAATTCTTGTAGCAAGGCTTATACGCTGGTTAAACATGATTATTAAAATACTTAAGGAATTGACAGCGTATACTAGAATATAAATTAAATCAAACTTTAACATATACTTTCCAATATTTCTGCAATGTCACGTTGTCATTTTCATGGGAACTTAAGATAAAGACACGTGCATGCAAGTATTACACAACAGCAAATGAGAAACAAAGCGAGGAAGCTACCGTTTACCTAAAGTCCTGATGATGCCCCCTAGCAGGCTATATTAGGTGTTCCTGGCCTTTGGGTTGAAGGTTGTATTTTTCTCATTGGGGCAGTCTCATACATCCAAATTTGTTGAGGTTTGGCATGTTCCTAAGGGCTGAAGCTGATTCCATGAATAGTCTTTCATATTTGAACTTGCTGTGGTGTATTATTGTGGCTTTCTTTAACTTTATTCTGTGGCGAGTATCCAGAGCATGGTCTGCAAGCCCAGAGTGGCTGTAGTGGTGAAATCGGATGTAGTCCATGTGTTCTGAGATTCTGATATTTGCTGTCCTGCCTGTTTGGCCTGGCCGAGTGGTTAGCGTATCTGCTCACCAGCCAAAAGGCTGCGGGTTCAAATCCCGCCATGGGCATGGATGTTTGTGAGTGTCTGTGGATATACCAGTGGTGGTGGTCGGCAGTAGATGGTGTTGGTGTAGTTGCGGTCAGTTGGTGGATTGAGCAGTGGAGATAGAGCTGTAGAGCAGGTGCCCTCCCTCGATGAGTCCTTGGACTCCCTGGAGGTGTCAAATAATAATAATAATTTACAGCTGCAAGAGACCTGGTATACACCAAATAGGTCTAGGGGAAGTGGTTGGTCTTTAGTGGAGCCTCGAATGTAGGGAATGGTGATGGATTGAGAGTAATCTTTTTGGTGAAGGAGGGGGGGGGGGTTGTGGATTACTGGTTTTAGTATTTTCTGGATTTTTTTAGGTGGGTAGCCATTGGCTGAGAAAGTGTTAAGGATGTGATTTAGTTCAGTGGTCAGGGCTTTGTCATTTGAACAGATTAGTTTAGCCCTGTTGAATAGTGTCTTAATAACTCCATATTGTTGTGGGGAGGGGGGGGGTTGTTGTTGAATGTATCTGCCTGTATGGGTGAGTTTTCTATAAATTGAGAAAACCAAGGTTCCATCAGGTTGGTGGGTGATTAGTGTGTCTAGGAAGGGGAGGCGATTGTTTTCCTCTTTTCCAGGGTGAGCTTGATTCTGGGGTGTTGATTGTTTAAGTGTGGTTATCCGAGCCATGTGGCCAAATAGCGAACACATCATCAACGTAGCGAAGCCATATGGTAGGTTTTTGTGGGGCAGAGTTTAAGGCTTTCTCTTCACAAGTCTCCATAAAGAAGTTGGCCAAGGGTGGGGAAAGTGGTGAACCCATGGCTGTCCCCTCTATAACCTGAGTTCATTGTGAACTGAAATAGGGCTGAGATATCGGGAGGAAATTTAGCTTGGATTAGCTCTAAGGTTTCTTTGAAGGGGACATTTGTGAATAAGGAGGAGACGTGAAAACTGACCATTATGTCAGTATGTTGGAGTGTAAGGTTTTCTACACTGGCTTTGAAGTGGGCTGAGTTTTTTTATGTGTGATGGTGTGTTGCCAGTATAGCGTGTGAGTGCTTTGGCTAAATATTTAGCTAGTTTGTACGTGGGGGAATCAATGCCATCCACTATGGGATGTAATGGCGCATTTTCTTTGTATTTTTGGGAGCCCATATATACGGGGGGGGGGGGGTCTAGAGTTATGTGGTTTTAGTTTGTTAGTAATCTCCACAGGCCAAGAAGTGACCTTCTTAAGGAGCCTATGGAGTTTTCTAATTTGCGATTTGCTTGGATTTATTTAATGGGGAGGTAAGTAGCCCGATCTAATAGTAAAGCATTAAGCTTACCTGTGTAGTCAGTATGATTGAGTACCACAGTGGCGTTCCCCTTATCCGCTTTGGTGATAACTATTTCTTTGTTTTCTTCATTTTCTGTAGAGACTTGTATTCACTATTGGATATGTTGGTTTTTTGTGGTCTTGCTTTTGTGAGAACACAGGCTACATCCAATCTAATATCATTGGTGATGTGGTTTCGAAGGTTGTGAATCCCGCATTCGATCTGGATCATTAATTCCTCATACAGTATTTTCCTAGGAGCAATGGTGAAGTTGTGACAACGTTGAGTGCTTCAGGCTTCAAAATAACTGAAGAATGAACGATTACAGTGTTCGTTGATAGTTTTGGTTTGGACATAGAGTTCTTTTTTAATTTATCAAACTTGTTGATATGTCGACTTCGTATTTTTTTGAATTCATTATTTGTCACACTGCACGAGACGTCATGTAGAATTGACCTAAGTTCGTGATTTGTGTATTAGAAAGCTCTTCCTCTAGCACTAAAATAGCTTTGTTTGAGTCAGCTAGGGAACTGTGTGTAGCGTTAATTTGTTCCAGTAGCAAAGCATAGCTTGCGCGGTTATAGATTCGGAGAGCTTTCTGTGAAAAGAAAAGGTGTTTAAATTTCACACAATTTGGGATTACCTAATTATCCAGGCAGCGTTTTAGGAAGGTTAGACGATTCAGTTGTCTCGAACACCTAAGTTAAACATCTAACATAGCCTGCTAGGAGGCACCATCAGGACTTTAGGAAAATAGAAGTTTCCTCCCTTCTTTTCTCATTTGCTGTTGTGTAGTACTTGCATGCACGTGTCTTTATCTTAAGTTCCCATGAAGATGACAACGCGACATTGCTGAAGTATTGGAAAGTATATATTAAAGTATGATTTAATTTATATTCTAGTATATGCTGTCAATTCCTTAAGTATTTAATAATCACTTTTATGATGTCATTCTCATAGAAAGGCTTAGACGTTGGTTATACATGCTTATTAAATTACTTAAGGAATTAATAATGTACAAATTATATAAATAAAAATTAAACTTTAATCTTTATTCCAATATTTCGGCAACGTCACGTTGCCATTTTCACAGGAACTTAAAAATAAAGACACGTGCATGCAGGCACCACACACAGTAACTGAGGACGAATCAGGAAATTAATGTTTCTCCTAAAAGTCCTGATGGTGCCCCCCCTAGTGGGCTATGTAAGTATTCTCAGCCGCTGGGCTGAAGGTCTTATGATGTATGTCTCCCAAATTGGGGGGGGGGGGGGCAGTCTCATGCAACCAAATTTGTTGAGGTTTGGCATGTTTCTGAGGGCTTAGGCTGATTCTATGAATAGCCTTTCAAATTTACTACGGTGTATAACCGTGGCGTTCTTCCACCGTATTCTGTGGCGTGTATCCAGAGCTTGGTCTGCAAGACAAGAGTGGCTGTAATGGTGAAAATGGATGTAGTCCGTGTGTTCTGAAATTCTGATATTTGCTGTCCTGCCTGTTTGGCCAAAATAGGAGAGCTTACAGATGCAAGTTTGTTTTTTTTACTAAATAATTTAAGGAAATTACAACATCAACTAGGATATACATTAAAATAAATTTTAATATACTTCAATATTTCCTTGAAAATGGCAACGTCACGTTGCCATTTTCAAGAAACTCAAGAACAAGACGTGCACGCAGGTACAACAAACAGTAAGTGAGGAAGAAGCAGGAAGCTATTATTTCTCCTAAAGTTCTGATGGTGCCCCCTAGCGGGCAATGTTGGTATTCTTGGGTGATTGGGCTGAAGGTCTTCTGATGTAGGTTTCCCAAATTTGAAGCAATCTCATGCAGCCAAATTTGTTGAGGTTTGAATTGTTTCTTAGGGCTGAAGCTGATTCCATGAAAAGCCTTTCATATTTGTATTTACTACGGTGTATTATCGTGGCTTTCTTCTGCCGTATTCTATGGCAGGTATCCAGTGCATGGTCAGCAAGACCAGAGTGGCTGTATTGGTGAAACCGGATGTAGTCCTTGTGTTCTGAAATTCTGATATTTGCTGTCCTGCCTGTTTGGTCAAAGTAGGACAGCTTACAGCTGCAAGGGACCTGGTATACACTAGGTAGGTCCAGGGGGAGAGGTTGGTCTTTAGTAGAGCAGATAACGGATGCCAATTTTTTATATGGCCTGTAACAAGAAGTTAGGTCATGTTTTTTTATGATTTTTGTAATTTTTTCCAAAGTGCCTCGGATATAGGGTATGGTGATGGATTTAGAGTAGTTCTTGTTGTGAGGGGGTAGCCATTGGCTGAGAAAATGATGACAATGTGGTTTAGTTCTGTAGTTGGGTATTGACATTTGAACAGATAAGTTTAGGCCTGTTGTGTAGTATCTTAATGACTCCATATTGTTGCGAGGAGGGGTGGTGGGATTGTTGGTGAATGTATCTGTATGGGTGGGTTTTCTATAGACTAAGAAAACCAAGGTTCCATCAGGCTGGCGAGTGACTAGTGTGTCTGAGAAAGGAAGGCAGTTATTTTTTCTTCTTCCAGGGTGTTGGTTGTTTAAGTGTGTTAGGAAGGAGAGGAGTGCATTGGAGCCATGTGGCCAAATAGCGAACACATCGTCAACATAGTGAATCCAAATGGCTGGTATTTGTGGGGCAGAGTTTAAGGCTTTCTTTTCAAAAGTCTCCATCCCCCCCCACCCCCCCCCCCCCCCACCCCCCCCCCCCCCCACCCCCCCCCCCCCCCACCCCCCCCCCCCCCCACCCCCCCCCCCCCCCACCCCCCCCCCCCCCCACCCCCCCCCCCCCCCACCCCCCCCCCCCCCCACCCCCCCCCCCCCCCACCCCCCCCCCCCCCCACCCCCCCCCCCCCCCACCCCCCCCCCCCCCCACCCCCCCCCCCCCCCACCCCCCCCCCCCCCCACCCCCCCCCCCCCCCACCCCCCCCCCCCCCCACCCCCCCCCCCCCCCACCCCCCCCCCCCCCCACCCCCCCCCCCCCCCACCCCCCCCCCCCCCCACCCCCCCCCCCCCCCACCCCCCCCCCCCCCCACCCCCCCCCCCCCCCACCCCCCCCCCCCCCCACCCCCCCCCCCCCCCACCCCCCCCCCCCCCCACCCCCCCCCCCCCCCACCCCCCCCCCCCCCCACCCCCCCCCCCCCCCACCCCCCCCCCCCCCCACCCCCCCCCCCAAGGGAAAAAAACCCATGGAATGAATAATATGGAGGGCTCCCAATAAGAAGCCCTCTCGTCAAACACTGGTGTCTAATATCACCGAAGACAGTTTCATGAGGATCTTAAACAGCCGCCGGAGTTAATTTATTCCTTGATTGTCATCTACAAATTACACGTAAGAATTGTGCAGAAGCTAAGATACGATAATAAGACTCAAAGATAACGCTGAGGTTTAATTTGGATTATTTTACTAGCTCATATTGCTTAACTGTTTTATTTTAAAACACTTCGTTTATTCGATTGAGCAGTAACGGGATTAAATTAAGTATTCGTGCGATCATTGGCCGTAAAAACGCCAAGTTATTCTAAGTGCTGACTCGAATCTGGAGCGAACACCGTTGGGTTCTTTTAAGGCAACCTGTCATAAGCAGAAAAGAAAAAGGTACATCCGAAAAAGAAAAAAAATATATGGCGAATGCGTTAATGCACGAGTTTTATGGATTCCGTGTGTTATACGATGGTGGTCTGGAAAGTTCTGATAATCGCCTAGAACAAAAAATGTTTTTTTTGTCAGAAAATATCTTTTCTCTTATATATTCTAAGAAGACATAAAATGAGTTGTTCTTCCAGGTGTTTATCAGAACTTTCCGGACCCCCCCCCTTCGTAAAATGCGATCAGGATTATTACTGGAGAACTTTATTGCAATGGCTAACGACTAGAAGAATTCCCCGTTTTTCCTCTGTAAAAGCCGAGGGTTTCCTTTTCGGTAAATCAAGGTGGAATCCATTTATTTAGAAGTCTTTCCTCAAAAAGAAAATATTATTATGATAAAAAAAGAACGAAACAAATCCCGAACATATTAAGCCTCAAAGAAAGGACAGTTCAACTGTGTTGATAAAGATAATGGAACTTCAAGTACAGAACAGAATGAAAGAAATGAAAATTTTTACACTCATCTTGCTCGAATATTTCGAGATCTTTAGATCTCGAAATATTATAGCAAGTATTGAACCCTTGCCAGGGTTCAACATATAAGTAATGCACTTCGTTTCTCTTTCGATCACACGTACGCTAAAACATTCGGAAAGAGACTACTTCTGGTTCAAAATCGTTTGAGTTTTCCTACACGATGGAATGAGGGGGAGGGGGAAATTAAGGGCACTTTGCTGCCATTGATAGCAATCAGGAAGACACCTTATTTGTCGTTGCGAAAAAAAAATATTCAAAGTGTATTTGTTTGGCGATTGTATTTTCATCATCTTTCTATCCCCACTCTCCCAAATGACTCCACTTCGTTTCTTTATTAGCATTCACATCGTTCCCCAAATGCCTCACAAACTCACAGAAATTAAAACTGATTTTCTAAAATCGGTTTCTGGAGCGAGTTCAAGCTCTGGCAGTTTACAACTATCGTTGTGTGATTAAGATGCCGCATTCAGAAAGGATAGAATGAAAAAAAAAACTTTTCATCAGCAGAGTTTTTCCCCATTGCTTATTCGAACCCCTAAGCTATCTCAGTAGCAACTGGCTTAAGAGATGACGGTGAGGTTTGGCTCCTAGAAGTCTCTCTAAACATCCTTTCTTAAATTTTCCTGCTTTTCTTAATCTGTCCTTTTCTCATTCAAAAGGTAATAAGTTATCGTAAACATTTTCTTGCCAATTAACTCTAGAGAATTTTTTTTTTTTTTGCAAACATCACTGACTCGGGAACCCCCCCCCCCCCCCTGTAGTGAGTCATGCTTTTCTCAAACCAAGAAGAAAATGAAGCTACAAATCAGTTTGGAATGTCTTTGTAAACTACGTAGGGCCTTGTGTTAACCCACGTTTGCTTCTTACACCTTTCTGGAAGACGTTCAGGCTCTAGTATTATTGGACCTAATTGAAATTGGACTAAGGGAGACTTTTGAAACTTATGAAAACAAAGCAGTTTTATGGGCATAAAATAAGATCTGTTGATTGCTTAGTTCACCTGTGGGGAGGGGGATATTTGAAGAAAAGATTCGAGTTCAAAAATCAACTCATTCCATGTTCGTGTGGAAGAAACTCGCCTATTTATGTCGTTTTTTTTGTTTTGTTTTAATCTCTATGATTAACAATATTTAGAGGTTGGTTTTATGACAAATATGGAGTCCTGAACGCTTCGCTGAATAGGATCTTCTTGAACCAATACTTTTTTTTCATTATAACTTGAGCACGTGTCACAAACCCAAGTGTTATTTTTATCTCACAATTTGACTTATTATAATAAAGGCTTTTGTTTTCGTTCGTTTCTCCATTTTAATGGCTCATGTTTTTAATTCTCGGTGTTTGCTGTTCCTCCTACTCTCTTCTGCATTATCATTCATTCATTCATTCATATATCATTCATATTAACACCATTCACATATCCACGGTTCGGAGGAGATATTCCTCTAATTGTTTAAAAAAATCACATACAAAAGAAAATAAAAACAACTAGAATAAACCACCCCATTCAGTATTCCTTAAAATTTAGGCTGTGACATATGCTCCGTAGAGAAAATGGGAATCATTCAGTTAGTTTTAATTCTGAAAAAAATCTCAGTACGGTTGTTTACTTCTTTATCTGTTTTTACAGATGAGGATAATTTCCGAATTATCTTCGGTCTTATTCGTGAGTGGGAATGTGTTCAAATGAATTCATACGTGGGATGGGACGGAAAGAGAGGAATTTACTCATTCTGAAGGATAAAAGAAAACAAAAAACTGAATTTCCGAAGGAAAAAATAGTTCGAGTGTATTAATATGTATGATTGTTACTTTTCTTTAAGCGTTACGGTTTCCCTCTCGTAAAAATATGAAATCAGTCTGAACATCCCTCTCGCTCTTCAGTTTGGTTTCATTTGGTGGGACAATCTGAGGTGGACTCTTTCCTAATGGAAGGCAGAAGATCATAAGAAATTCTACAGAAGAACAGGTTGCTTTCTTTTTCTTAGAACTTTTATTGGGTGTCATAAGCAAATAACCTTCCTCTCCTCTTACAGGTCTACAATAGCTAGTCTTCTTTCGTTCTAGGGACTTACTTCCCTGAAGAACTCTTAACCCCTGAATAAACCTCAATCAACCTAACTGGTCAGCGTAATTCGCTCACAGACAACAGGTTAAGGGTTCCAACTGTGTCGTGAGCATGAATGTTTTTTATCATCTTGAGGTGAAGTTCATCGCTCCATATGAGACACTCCCATCACTTTTTTTATGGGAGCCCTCAGTTAATATTCATTACCTTTATATTTTTCGTCGCGGTATTGTTTTAGGTCTATTCTATAATTAGTTTAACAATTATTAAAGAAATTTACAGGAATTTCTGAAAGTGTTCCTTAGATGCATCGATTGACCTCCATTAAATCTGTGACTTGTTTGCGGCATGACTGAGTTCAATCTACATGGTTCGAACTGTTCGCATTGAAAGTTTAAATTCAAATAGTTTGAACCACGCGTTCGGAAAGCTCCGCTGAATTTCGGCATCAATCGCATCGTAAATGAACGATGCGATGCAACTGGGTTTTCTGCACCTCAAAAAGCGAAACCGTATTCTTGACCTGCGGCTAAAAATAACAAACACAAAACTCCCCAACAGAAACAATTCCGTTCGTTTCATTAAAGTTTTCCTTTTTTTATTATGGAAAATTTAAATTTCATAATTTCTGTTTCTAATCTGTCGAATTCGTATCAGTAAAAATGTATTTAATGAATAAAAAAAATTGGGCCACATTTTTTTAACAGTTCTTCAGGGAAGTAAGTTTCGGAAACACTGCTTTGCAGCAAGGATTCTGAATTATCTTATACTTAGTCCATCCATCCATGGTACTAATAGTAAGAAAGGCTAACAGGCTTTCGTGGGTAGGATGCACAAAAATTTTATTTTTTTTTTATCGAATTCCGCTTATTTTCGTGTTCAACTTCTACGCCGCACACGCAAAAGCAGAACAAGACGTTCGACTCCCGTTAATTACAACCATCAGCGGTATCCTCATTTTTTTTTTCTCTTTTTATAGTACAATAGCAAAAAGTTAAAGATCGAATATCTAATTCCACGTGTGACTTCGCGGAAATATTTGCCGGAAACAAAATAACTTCAACCCTCATTGGCCGACACGATTCTGTGTGGCATCCAACTAGTCCACACGTACTGAAGTTCAGATTGCAGTAAAGAGAGCCTTGGCTGTAATTCCTGCATCGTGCACCAAGTAACGACGGCAGACAAGCGAGTGATGGAACAGAAACGAGTTCGGTAAGGGAAGATTAAAACTGGTCGACCAGATCAACAAGTTCCAATCTGTTGTTGAGTGCCGTTTGCTACTCAAACAGAAACGATCAAAGCGAACCTAGCGGAGACAATGGAAATTGCATAATTTAAATATTTTTTAGCCTACGCCAGGTAAAAATATTATCTAGGACTGATATTATCTCGGCTGTTACATCTCGGTAAAAAGTGATGGAATATTCCGATGCAAAGAAGTTGTCTGAACACTTCTAAACAGACTTTTTTAAAATCAAAATTAGGCAATATCCGGGTCCGTTTGCATGCAAGTGTTTGAACTGCTACTGCATAACACAATTTTAAAGTATTAGTCAAGAAAAGAGAATTAACTCAAAGTTTTTTTTAAGATAATCCACTGCAAATTTTTGCTAATATTATTTCAAATTTGTCAAGTTTCATTATAACCCAAACACCCATCCGTGTTTTTTTTTTTTTTGAATTAAAGAGGGTTCTGCAACACTAACAAGGGATAACAAGAATAAAATTGATTGTACTTCTTATATCACGCTAATGAGTCTGTTGACTTTTTATTGTATCAAACCGGTTTCCTTTCTATAAGAATATTAATAGTAGAATAATAATAATCATCATAATAATAATAATAATATGGGTCTCATTGCATTCTGTTTGGGAACCGCTCCTTCAAGTTTAAAAATAAAACATTCTGATAAGTGCAAAGAGCGCTTGCTCGTTGCCCTGTGTCCTATATAAATAAAAACGCATGTATAAAAATTCGCATGTTGAAATAAAAACTGACTAAATCAGCTACTCAATTTAGAATGAGGTGTTCGAATTTAGAATAAAATCTGAATCGCAAAATTAACAGCAAACTCATTTTGAGGGAAGTTCGAAATTTGTACGAAAAATATCGAAGAAGAATTACAATCAACACTAAATTGCAACGATGAATTTTATACGATTGGAATGTAATTATATATTGGGTTTTATCCTAATTTTTAGAGAGGTCTTTACTTAAACAGCACCTAATACTAAGGCAAGTTATGAGAAATTATACCACCTTTACCACGAGTTGCCCCAGTCCTGAAAATACTTCAGACACAAACTTTGTTTTGCTTACACTTGGTTAAAGGATAAAACCCAATATGCAATTAGTAGCAGAGCCAAGTCAAAAACTTCCCTAAATGTATGGAATGTATTTATGGGTTGCGCTAATATCAAGGTGCTGAGTGCACAGGATTTGGTGGGCGAAAAATCTATTTTCATCGTTTTGATCCGATATTACAGACTGTCTAAAGCATGAGGATTGAAATCGCATTCTGCAATCATTGCTGGGTTTCGCTCTAAACTGAAAAGAAATTAAACAGATGGATCATCATTGATAAGAAAGAGTTGAATAGAATGGGGGAAAAGATAATGAAATAAGAAAAAAATAACAGTGAGAAGAAGATGAAAAAGAAAGTAAAATAATAAGGCAGTAAAATTTGAAATGAGGTCGGATGTGTGTTGGGGGGGGCTCAGTACGGCGGTCTACTGATTAGTAAAAGCGAATGATTTAGTTCCGTTTCCAGTCTGTCAGCAGGTGTAGGATCGCTGTCGTGTGAACGCCGTCAGTGAGTGAGGAAAATGCCTCACCTTACACCTCCTCTTTCCGTGGTTAATGACGAGGCATTTTCCTCACTCACTGACGGCGTTCACACGACCGTGAGCCTACCTGCTGACAGATTGCAAACGGGGCGTTTAGAGTAACGAACAGAATCGCGCATGTGCGGGTGTAAGCGACACTTTAGAAAGGGGAATTTTCCGTTGATTGATGAGACGACAAGGTAATTACAAGCTGTTAATCTTGTAATTATCTTGTCTTTAAAACAGAAAATTCTGTAAAACAGAAAACGTCAGCGTAACAAAAGAATGTCGGAGTGTGGGTAATGTTGGTGGCCTTCAAGTACACGTTTCTATGTGTTTGTATATTCTAGATTTTATATTGTGTTACTGCTCCTGCAATGGCTGCATCCCACAATCTTTCAACAGCACAGCAATGCCAGTCCTTTTTTAATGTTTACACACGAATATTGCAAGCATGTTTATGCCCCCACGACGCTAAATTGGAGAACGCATTTACGTGCAGCGAGATAACACTGAGGAAATAATAATGGGATTTGATTCTTTGAGAGTGGCAAGCACATGATAATGGGCTCTCTCTTTCTCTCTCTCTGTGAAAACGTTTGCTATCGTTACGTTTCTTTTTATTTATTTTGTTTTCTTTTAATACTACAGAGTTTCTTCCACAAGTGACTAAATGTTTGAATATCAGTGAAGTATTCGTAGTATACTTTCCCAGCATGAAATAATCTGAGTTGCTATTAATGCACTCACTTAATACTCAAAAGGGAAAAAATCCACTAAGAATGTTTCCGTTACTCTCTGTTATTTTAATATTTACGTTAATATTAAAATTACAACAAAACGAAGTTCAAAAGAAGGGAAACACCCCATTAGTAAGTACAAATACAAACAGTAAACACAGGCGAAGCAGAGACACACACACAAGAAACTTGTAGATACGTGTGAGGAATGGAAGTCATGCAAGTGAAAACGGAACGATTGCATTTCGTTCTCCGCTTTTTTCATTTAATTTCAGTGATTAACAAATTTCAATATTAACAAACAAGTAGCTCTCAGTTATTCGAAAATTAAAAGAAAAACATCTCCTAAATTAATAAGACTATTACACTTTTTTTATATACTCTTTGTCAAGTAGCTTTATTTTATTCTCCTAGATGTTTCGCCAATTTTTCTATTGGCATCCTCAGGGAATACAAACTGGTAAGCTTAAATGAAGGTTACAGACTAGGTTATAACTGATGGTTCTAATTCATACAAAAATTGGTATTGTGCGTGACAATGTGCGTGTCTCGTTAACGTGATTTATTCGTTATGGCTCATGACATAATTGTTATGATAGTTCATTTCTTTGATGTTTAATGATCTGATAAAAGTTTTCCAAATTTCTGGTAAAATTAGACCTTGATTCTTGTTTAGGTTTTCAGTTTTATGGGCGACTGTAGCTGCTTCTTTAAAGGTTCTTGAATGCGCGGTTAGCCTAGTGGCTTTGCGCTTCGCAACCATATGCCTGGGGAAGGAGTGGCCTAGGTTCGATTCCCGTCCACGACGTGAGGAGCTTAAGGATCTTCCTCAGCCATAGCCAAGTTAGCTGGTCTTTGGCGTGGGCAGCAGGGTTTTTTCCGCCAGTTTATCTGGGGTTTTTCATCCCGCAAGCAGGCAAACTGGCCCCGTGAACACACAGGTTACAGTCATAAATACTTACGGCAAGGAAGGCAACGGGAAACCACCTTGCTCATAATCATCTCTCCCTAGAATGGTAGCATTTAGCTACCCTCCCGCGGCCGTATGGCAGATGGGAACCAGAAGAAGAAGAATGGTAGTTATCTTCTATGTATGGCATAAGGCTCTTATCCCACTCAATGTGATGGTTAATAGAGGCAAAGCGGCATGAAAGGCCTGAAATGTCTTGTCTGTTATTTCTGACATATCCTATGTGTTCTTTCTTTCTCGTTTCAAAGCTTTTGAGGTCTGACCTACGTAACTCATACCACATGAGCAAGGTATATTATATACTCCAGAGTACTTGTAGAATGGATCTTTTGGTGATCTTAAAAATTTCCGAATAGTGTTGACTGGTTTGAATGCCACTCTGATCTTATGTGGTTTTAAAAGGTTAGCTAATTTTTTGGAAAGGTTGCTGACAAAAGGAATCGTAATTGTACTGATGTATTGGACGTCATCACGTTGTTGATGTGGTATATCAGTAAAGATAATCTTCTTATAGAGACTTTTTGGGTACATTTAAAGAAAGTTCTCTGGATATTGTGGTTAATTCCGTTAGTAGGTCATCCTTGTCTGTCGTATACCGTATAGCTCTTTTCTTGAGACTATGGATAATGCTAAGTTTCTGAGCTATGTGATGAGCTGAGTTGAAATGGAGGTAACGTCCAGTATTTGTAGGTTTTCTGTATACAGATAGGTTCATACTATTATTGGTTTGTTTCTTTATTAAAATTGATTGGTTGAGGTAATTCATTAGTTCTTCTTTCGTATGATCCCAAATGATAAAGATGTCATCTACATATCTGTACCAAATTTTCGGTTTTGGAATGATCTGGGTTAAGATTTTTTTCTCTAGATCTTCCATGAATAAGTCAGCACAAGGAGGTGAGAGGGGGCTACCCATAGCTAATCCAGCGAGTTGTTTGTAGATCGTTTTTTGCCAAATAAAATAGAAGTTAAACAGTGATTGAACAAAGTAGTGATGTTTCTTGGGAACAAGTTGTCTAAGATGTTGATGACTTCAACACTGGAATGTTTGTAAACAGAAATGTAATGTCCAGGCTTGCTAGTATATCCTCTTCAAAGATAGGGATGTTTTTTATTTTATCTATAAAATGTTTTGAGTTTTTAATATAAGTATCCGAGACGTGAATGTGTTGTTGTAAAATCTTCGCAAGATACTTGGACAGTTGGTAAGTGGGAGAATAGATTCCATCAACTATTAGACGTAATGGTATACCTTCTTTATGAATTTTTGGAAGGTCATACAATCTAGGAGTTAGTGGGTGCATTGATTTTAGTTTTTTTATAATTTCTATAGGCCAGTTATTCATTCCACGTAATAATTCATTGGTGTCATTATGGTTTTTTGTGGTAGGAACTCTACTGAGAACTTCATATACAGACCTGTCAAATAACAGATTTTTAATTTTTTCTTCATAATCTTTAGTATTTAATATAACTGTATTATTACCTTTGTCGGCTTTGAGTATGATGATATCTTTATTATTCCTTAATTTGAGAAGCATTCTTCTTTGCATTTGGTTAGAGTTGGTGTTAGGAGATCTTGACGGAGCTGAAAGGATTATGCTGCTTTTTAATCGTAAGTCATTAGCTATTGGAAGTGGTAGTAATGAGAAGGCTTTTTCTAAGTTGCAGATGAACTCTATTTTGGGAATGACAGTGGGTTTTAAAGCAAAATTGAATCCTTTTTTTGAGGATAGAGACCTCAGGTTTACTTAAAACGTGTTTAGATAGGTTAATTATCACTTGGTTATCTGGTAGAGACGGTTTGCAGTTGCTATGATAATTTCAGCATACTGAATTTATCAATTTGTGTCTTTTTGCTGTGATTAAATGTTTTGGTAAAACTGTTGCTAATCATATTGTCTAATAGTTGCCATGTCTCAGCGTCAAGATTATTAGAGATATCTGTGAATAAATTATAGCACTGTGAGTCTATTTTGCTAAGCATGAAACTCGTATGGCGAATTCTTTCTCTAAGAAGAGCATACGAAGTTCGTTGGTAAATCAAGTTGGCTTATGAATTACCTCAACCAAATCAATAGTTTCCACAATACCATCAAATTCACATTAGAAATGGAAAAAGATAAAAAAACTGCCATTTGTTGACAACCTATCTGTATACAGAAAACCAACAAATACTGGACGTTACCTCCATTTCAACTCAGCTCATCACATAGCTCAGAAACTTAGCATTATTCATAGTCTCAAGGAAAGAGCTATACGGTATACGACAGACAAGGATGACCTACTAACGGAATTAACCACAATATCCAGAGAACGTTCTTTAAATGGTTACCCAAAAAGTCTCTATAAGAAGATTATCTTTACTGATATACCACATCAACAACGTGATGACGTCCAATACATCAGTACAATTACGATTCCTTTTGTCAGCAACCTTTCCAAAAAATTAGCTAACCTTTTAAAACCACATAAGATCAGAGTGGCATTCAAACCAGTCAACACTATTCGGAAATTTTTAAGATCACCGAAAGATCCTCACCCATTCTACATGTACTCTGGAGTATATAATATACCTTGCTCATGTGGTATGAGTTACGTAGGTCAGACCTCAAGAAGCTGTGAAACGAGAAAGAAAGAACACATAGGATATGTCAGAAATAACAGACAAGACATTTCAGGCCTTTCATGCCGCTTTGCCTCTATTAACCATCACATTGAGTGGGATAAGAGCCTTATGCCATACATAGAAGATAACTACCATTCAGAAACCTTTAAAGAAGCTGCTACAGTCGCCCGCAAAACTGAAAACCTAAACAAGAATCAAGGTCTAATTTTACTAGAAATTTGGAAAAAACTTTAATTAGATCATTAAACATCAAAGAAATGAACTTTCATAACAATTACGTCATGAGCCATAACGAATAAATCACGTTAACGAGACACGCACATTGTCATGCACAATACCAATTTTTTGTATGAATTAGAACCATCAGTTATAACCTACTCTGTAACCTTCATTTTAGCTTACCAGTTTGTATTCCCTGAGGATGCCAATAGAAAAATTGGCGAAACATCTAGGAGGATAAAATAAAGCTACTTAACAAAGAGTATATAAAAAAAGTGTAATAGTCTTATGAATAATTGTCAAGAAAAAATTCAACATAATGAACATATCCTAAATGAATGTTGGTTTACTAAACCTTTTTCGAAAATCGTCACGTGTTGAACGGCCATTACGGCAATTACTCTTATCCAAGATCATTAGCGATAAGGGTCCTCCGTTTTCTTTCCGCAGAGAAAGTCAGCCAATTCCATCTGGTCATTTGTCAGAATCTAATCGTCTCATTTTCTTCATTATATGTGGATTTCCTTTCCATCCCCCCCCCGTTGTGCCACCACAAAAGTGTCAAGTGGGTTACAAGCAATGTCTTCTATATTTCATAAGTCGTGCGCATATTTCTAGGAATTACTAAATGAATAATATTGACAAGCAGCAGCGTCAGCTATTAAACCTCTTCAAACACAACCTGAACACGTACCAGTGCGACAATCTGTGTTTATATTTACTGTTTAGTTGGGAATTAGAATATCATTTGCGAAATTTGACGTGTTCATTCTATTTACAAAATAGACAAAGAACAGCTTTTTTTTGTTTATGATTTAATGTAAAGGCCGGAATAATTACAATACCGCAACAGCAATTGCATGAACAGTGATATGCAAGAAGATTCGCATCTAAACCTTATCGGAGCGAGTGAGTTAGCAAATCTAAGGCGAGGATCGAAATTTCATACATAATCGTTAAAAATATCACCAACCATCAGCATACAGGACCCCGTTATTATATGAAAGAATACTCCAAAGACGCTGTTAGAGCAAATGTTCTAGGGGAGGGGGGGAGAAAGAAAGAAATCTGCAAGGAATCTTTCGTAGATGGCAAGATAGTGAAAGAGATCTCGCTGAATTACCATTGTTCGGTTTCTGTAGGGGGGTTTCGCGGGTTTTCTACCTCTACTGATGCACGTGTGCATCCTCTGCATAAATATAAGGTCCACGTAATTCAGACAGACACAACAGAATTTCGTGAGCCGACTTCATTTCTACTGACGAGAAGTTACAATCGTTTGCAGCGGATCAGGATATTCTTTATTATTGTTGCTTTCTACTAATATATAGTGTTTGTTATTTATTGTGTTATACTAATATTTTTACTTTATTTACTAACTGTACTAACTTGCTGGTAGTGCGGTCTCTGCACTACGGGATTATTCTGAGTCGCAAGACTCTTAATTTTTTTTCCTTTATTTTTCAGACGCAGAGATTAAGATGAGTAGACCAGTCTACGTCCCACCCAGGACTAGGACACTCGGAGTGGAGATTCCAGGGTTAGAGGATCCCAGAGTTCTCACCACAGTCCTTAAGGAGATCGTAGGAGTGAATAACATCTTCTCCTTCACCACCTTCGGAGGAGGACGATTTATTTTTGTCGTCAAAAATGCGGCCACGAGAGATAAACTTTTGGAGGGCTTCACCGTCCAGGGGAAGCAGGTGATCCCAACCATGGTGGGATCACAGGTTCGTCAAATCAGAATCGACCGCTTCCCCATGGAATACATAGAGTCCGGAGACGACGTGCTCACGCAGACATTTAGCAAGTGGGGGAAAGTGAGCAATATCAAAAAGAGCTTCTCCAAGGAAGACCCCGCTTGGTACTCTGGCGAGGTAACTTTTACCATGGACATGCGGCAACCCGTGCCAAACCTTGTAAACATCGGCACGTCGCGTGTTCTTGTGAACTACCCCGGAGTACAACGGCAGTGCTTACGATGTGGCTCGATCGAACATCTGGGGAGTGACTGCCCCCGAGCCAAGTGCTTTAATTGCGTCGGCGCCGGGCACATCTCTAACCAGTGCCCTCACCCCTGTCGTAAATGCTCTGCCACGGACCATAAAGTGACATCTTGTCCACTAAGAACATTTGCAGAGCGGGCAGGGGCGCCAATTGAGGCACTTCCCTCGCAGCCTGCCCGAGACGCTTCATCTCCAGATCCACCTACCAACAGCGGGGAGAAGAAGTTTACCCAGACCATCTTGGGTAAAATCCCGAAGCGGCAATCTGCAACAACACCAGCAGAAGGAACTGTTTCCTCCCAAGCAACAACATCTGCCGAGGAAGCAGTCCCCCCCTCAGTAACTTCCAGTGTTCCACCACCACCACCATCGGAACAAGAACAACCAACAGTCGAGGGGAGTACAGAAGAAGCTATGGATAGCGAAACAACTACTGCTATCCCCCCCTCAACAACATCCGAGGAAGCTTCTTCTGTTTGCGCTTCACAGACTTCCCCTGCAGTAGCCAGCATTCCACTCCCTGCAGAACATAAGACACAGGAGGGGGAACAAGACCTTCCACCTCCTAAAGAGCCTCCTAAAAAAAGGAAGGAAGTGGCTTCCCCAAAAGCTGACAAGAAACATCATCGAAGCCACTCCAGGAAGAGCACGGACTCCACAACATCGGAGTCCGAAATGGAGGTCGAAACCCCCTCCAGACATAAAGAAAGTGTCAATTCCAAAATTAAAAAATTCACCGGCTCCCAGTTCAATCTCTACGACTATGACATCAGGGACAACAAAATCATCAGTTTTAAAATAAAGAACATTCGCCACGAGTTCGAGGTACTCTCGAGCTCGTGTAGTAAACTGGAAGCCGGTCTGCAGGGAGCGGGATATTCTACCTCCCCCCTGCAAGTTGACAACCTAATTAAGTACGTCAAACAGCTTCGTATTAAAGACTTAGGCCGGGTATAAAAACATCATAATGCCGCCACCCCCTTTTGTGTTGCCTCTCTTAACATCCGAGGGCTCCGTTCACCAGCCAAACAAGAGGAGGTGTGGAAGCTTATGCTAGCACATAACATCCGGCTCTTGTTCCTGCAAGAGACACATTTCTTTCGTTTCAAAGATATGCAGGAACTGAGCCATAAGTACCCCGTCCATTCATTCTGGAGTTTCGGCACCAATACCACCGCCGGGGTCGGGGTACTTATGCTAGCCCCCCTCCTCGGAGCCTTCCATAACATCCAGAGGGACACAGAAGGGAGAGTCCTTGCCGTCGACTGGAAGTACCGGGGCTGTATCACCAGATACATCAACATCTACGCCCCGGCGCAGGAAACATTAAGACCTGCATTCTTCCAGTCGCTCCATCCATACCTATACGGCGCCCATCACGTCATCTTGATGGGGGACTTTAATTGTGTGGCGGACCCGGCGTACGATAAAGTAGGGGGAAATCCACATACAGGTACTGCTGGCTACAGACAACTGGAAACCCACATCAGGAATCTCCAGTTGTCCGACATCTGGAGGGCTCAAAACCCCTACTGTCGGGATTATACTTGGACAGGCCGAGGTGTCGGCACCCGAATCGACCGCTTCTACTTGTCACCATCCCTTGTCTCCAGAGCCGAGACAATAAGGCACGTTCCGATTAATTCTACCATCTCGGACCACAAATTAGTCGTGCTCAGGTACAATCCATTAGAAGCCGTAGATGTTGGTCCGGGCCCCTGGAAGTTACCACCAGACTTCCCGTCCCTGTTCTCAGCCAAGCTTAACCAACTGTGCTCCACCTGGTGCACCGCTGGCTGGGACTGGGACGCCTGGGCACGACTTAAACTTAACATCAAGAACAACATGATAAAATGGGGCCAGGAACGTGCCTTCCAACGAAGAGCTTGGCTCCGTGACCTCTACAAGGAGAGGAGCTGGTTCGTGGCTAGCCAACGCCAAGGTTTTCCATGTCACAATGCCATCCGTGACATTAATCTCGACATCGAATCGGAGAGACAGAAACAGGTGGAAGATAAGAACAACAAGATCCGTCTCCACCTCCGCTCGGAAGATAGGCAGTCGGCCGCATTTTACAACAGGCGTTACGTCAACTTCCGGCAGGAGCGTACCATCACTACCATCAAAGAAGGCGGACATGATCACACTACAACACCTGACATCATGAACGCCTTCTGGGGGTACTACAGTCAACTCTACTCAGACAACAGTACCCCCCAGGATTACTCCTGTTGGAATATTGACTCCTTCCCTGCGCACATCCAAGCAGGGTTGGATGCACCGTTTACAGCGGCCGAAATAACATCAGCCTTCAAACAGTGCCGTACACAGAAAGCGCCTGGGCCAGACGGCTTAAGCACGGAACTCTACCGAGAGGCCTGGGACCACATCCTCCCAATTCTCGTGGCAATCTTCAACACCTTCCTTAACACCGGAAACTTGCCACGAGAATTTTTGGAATGCCATACCGTCTTCATCCCGAAGACCAACAGGGACCCGTCCATCATCAAGAACTGGCGTCCCATCAGTCTGTCGAACACGGATTATAAGATCCTCACCCGTGTTCTCAACAACAGACTGAAGATCGGGATGAGATATGTCATCAAAAGCACACAAGTGTATGGTGTTCCTGGTCGATCGATGGAGTTCAATCTCATCTTCATCAGAGAAGTGCTACGTCTGGTTAACATCAAGCAGTACTCCATGGCATTGTTGACAATCGATCTCAACCGAGCGTTCGACAGCGTCCGGCATTCCTTTCTCTTTAACATCCTAGAGAAAGTCGGGGTTAGCAGTGGACTCCTCAACATCATCAGAGGAGGCTACAACAACAGCTCTACTCGCCTCCTCATCAACGGACACCTATCCGACCCCATTACCATCCAGAAAGGGGTCAAACAAGGGTGTCCCCTCAGTCCGCTGCTCTTTGCTCTAGCCCTTGAACCGTTCCTGCGGGCTGTGAACAACTCTCGTGCGGTTAGAGGAATTCCACTTCCTCTCACCACGGATGATTCCAAGGTAATCGCCTACGCGGATGACGTGGTGGGCACACTTAGGGACAACGACTCCGTGCTGAACTTCTTCAACATCTTAAAGAAGTTCAAAGTGTCGGGGTTAACATCCAACCCCGACAAAACCAAGATCAAGTTGTACGGAGTCTGGGACCTGCACAACATCCCTGCAGGCCTCGTCCCTACTGCCGACCCCCTCACCATCCTGGGGGTCCCGTTCGAAGAACAGCCCGTACTTAACATCGAAAGTCTCAACAACAACACCGTCGAGAATCTCAAGGACTGGAAAAATGGACAGCTGTCACTCTCCTCCAGGGCTACTGTCATCAAAACCATCTTATGCCCTGCGATTCAGCACGTCCTGAACATTACCAACGTTAGCGAGGATCAGGAAATCCGGCTCTACAGGAAGCCCCTGAAGTTCTTCTGGGGCAATCTACGCCAGGAAGTTGGTCTTAACATCCTCCAACTTCCGGAGAAGTGGGGGGGCTTCGGCCTCCCCTCCTTTAACATCAGGTACCTGAGTAATACCGCGTTCCATCTAAACAGGATACTGCAGACCACACATCCCTGCAGTTATCCTGTGCGGTATTTCTTGGGTCACAAGCTTCCCCTTTTTGGGATCCCAGTCCATCAGGGTCCCAAGGCGGACATTGTTCCAGAGGACTACAACAGACTGTGCCAGCTTATACAACAACTCCGCTCGCCGGGTGTGAACATCGCCGCGATCCGGAACAGTTCCACCTGGTACGAACACTTCTTCAACATCGTTCGTACCGACGTTCCGGATCTGGGGATCAATAACAACGAGATCCTCTTCGGCCACCTCATCAAACATCGAGGCTACCCGTCGAGAAAGGACCTGGCATGGAGGATTGCGTATGGACACCTTCCAGTGAACATCAACATCTGGCGGTTCCATAACACCAGGAACCCCTTTTGCGACTTCTGCGGGAGCCTGGACACCGTGGAGCACGCCTTCTACCGGTGTCCCATTTCCATCTACATCTGGAGGAGGTTAAGCGTCGAGCTCCGCATCCCCCTCCTACTGCAGGAGCAAGTCATCTTCCTGCAGTTTGCTCCCCCGGCCAACAACAAGCAGAAGTTAGTGGTATTTATAATTAATGAGCTCAAATACCACATCTGGAAGGTAAGAAAGAAATTTTCTAATCCTACTAATCCTCCGAATCTGTTGAATCTCTCTAGAATCGTCCTCTACAAGTTCTACGGTTCCTTAAGGAGATTTTTACATCTCGAAAGAGAGGCTCTGGGTGACACCCTATTTAAGAACAAGTGGTGTTCACCTCCAATCCTGTGCAGTGTCAGACATAATAACATCAAGTTCTGCCTGCTGCTGCTTTAACATCTCCATCTGCAGCAGCAGCTCCACTCTGAGTCATTTCCTTGGTCTCTGCATCCCCCCCTGAGGTCTGTTCTGTTCCTTGGTCTCCCACGGAGGTAGTCCGGAGGAAAAACCCGGGCAGCGCAGGCCTACTCGAGGCGGGCTGCCCTGAAGGGGCAGGTCACCCGGGCACCGGCTACCTCCATGGTCCATTCCATCTTTCTTACAAGCCAGACAGCGAGACTGGGTGAAACAATATCATCTAATAGTGAGATAAATGTGAGAATATGAGCTGAGGCTTACATTTCCTTCTTCCTACTCCCCACCTCCCCACCCGCCCTTCCCATCCTATTCCTTCTCCTCTCCTTTTCCCCTTTTCCCATCCCCCTCACCTCCCCACCTCAACCACACTGTCACATCCCCTCCCTTCTTTTTCTTTCCTACTAGGGGCACTCTGACCCCGCCTCTCTTCGTAGGCCTATGATGGGATTCCCCTCACTTTCACCCGGGCGACTGTCTTTGTTACTTCCAAATAGGTCCGCACCATCTCTCCGTAGCTTCCCTCAAGGCAGAAAATCAAATTATTTTCGAACGCCTAATGAACTTTAGTATTTTATATTAATTAATGAATACGAAAATATCCCGCGCAGGATAAATATCACAAACGGATGGTACCGATCAAACTGTCATTTTCAGGTAACTTCTTTTATTGAAATAATAATATCCTAACTCGATGATTTTAATGAATTTCTTTGCTCATGTTTTGAGAGCGTGCTTAAGGGACATTACCGGCAATCTGTCGATGCACAGTTTCAACATTGGAAATCCTGCAGCATCCCCAGTTGCCTTTTTAAGTAGCATTTTGTGGAGGAATGAAAAAAATTTACGAATTGTAAAACTAAGCAACTACTGGCGCAAACTGCAAGTGGAACTGAGCGACGGACAGTGCCGCATTACGGTAATAGCTCGCATCTCACTATGACCTGCATATGCTAGCAATATGACACTGTGGTAAACAGTGCTGCTAGCGTCCTTCGCCCTCCTGTTACAAGATGGATTTTTATTATTTTTTATACAAACTAAGAGAATTGTATAGGATTGTTGATGATAAAATTAGATATTACAAGCAAATATAAATATATTAAGGTATCGAGAAAAATTGGGGGTGCTACAGTTCTGCAGTGCTTATGCACGAGCCGCCCCTGCGTATGGTCAGCCTATTTAGATCCCTTCTATTGATGCTATTTTATTATTTATTTTTTTGTGATAAATTCCCCAAGTAACAAACAGTAAACGGACATCGTTTTCCTGTATGTTCAAGTAATCGTAGCAGAAAATAATTCGGATAATAACGGATTTCGTTACCTCGCTCTTCTCTCAATATTGAATTCATTTCTCTCATGTTCTAATTTGATACTGGCTCTTGAGTTCTGATATGCAGTTCCTAATATATTTTGCAGGGATGACCTGATGTTATATCGTATGTTATCTTCTATTATGATTCGCGTTTCTGTTTCGACTTCATCTAAAATTAGCGAAGGATCTGTATATGTCTCTGCCATAGTATAGGGCCCTATAAAAATCACAGCACATTTTTATTTTTCTCTATGTATTGTATTATTCCTCTGCTTATTTTCCATTTCATGTAATCCCCGTTTATTCATTTTAATGATATTTTTAATACTTTGAATTGTTCTTCGATTATATTTTCTGATGCTTTTGATATCTAACTTTAGGCTTTTTTCATATTCCATATTGTCTCTGTGCTACTCCTATATCTCCTCTTCCTTAATTCCTTTCTGTTTATTTTATTTTTTAATTTTGTGAAATCAAGTATTAGTAAATTCAGTAGTTTAAGGAATAAACCAGTAGTCTAGTCAAATTAAAAACTACACGACTCAAACAATAAAAATTTGATGTTTATACAGGAAACAAAGAAAGCAATTAAACGCTGCTTTATCAACAATTCGATGCTTTGTTACATCATTTGCATATTTCAAATATGTTCCAATTATCTCACTCACTCTACTTTGAGACTCCAAGCGATCAAAAGCGTTTTTATATTGCCTAATATAAAGCTGATATATTGATTTTACTGCTCGATAAAGTGCCTTTTATTCACTGCTACTTTTGCTGACCTGACTTAATTGATCTGACTTGAATTTTATTGAATAAGACAAGAAGAATCGAATGGATTGTCGCCAACGTAAGTAAATTTATAAACTGCTATATTTAGATAAATATTAAACTTTTGTTATCTTTAAATTCAAGAGCGTATTTAGGCTTAATTATTGGAATGAGTAGGTTAAGTGACAGTGTGGTATTTTCCAAGCAGAAGCGTTGCTTTGTAGCAACGGTTCTGATTCCAATAATACTGCATTGTCGGAAGAGAGATCGTTATATTCTTGACTTTTATTACCGAGTTGAGGAATTTTTTAGTCGGTTCACGTGTTAGTGAAGCTTATGTGCAAAACTCGATTTGCAACTCGCATCTCAGAAAAACCGACAATTCGAGGTACTTTAATCCTGATATATTCAAAATCATCGAAAATCAACTTAGCTATCGTTGATGGCTAAGGTCAGTCGATTTCCATTAAAGGCTAAAGGAGCTTCCTGTTCTCTCTCTCTTTTTCGGGAATAAAAAGAGATAGAAAATTTATTTTGTCATCGCGAAAAAAAAAGATGGCGTCTCGCATAGTAGTCTCGCATGACGGTTGTTGTTGTGTAGAATGTTTTTTGATATCAGTGGTGATTAGTGAGTTTTAGATATTGTGAATCTGCTTTGTTTACGGAATAGAAGGTAAGAATTTAACTTTTGATACAATTTTCTGGCCCTAGCCGTTCTATACGCCATCATACCTTTCCGAAATATATCTTAATATTTCGTACACAAGAATGGAGAATGTAAACGATATCAAGGACGCCATTCAACAGCTAAACAAAGATGTCACTTGACATTTGAGAATGTCAATTCATCCTTAAGAAATTTGATACAGACTACCCTGGCTGCTTGAATCTCTTCACTCAAGTAAATGACACTGAAGATGATGATTTAGACATAGAAGAGGACATTACACCTGTTCTACCTACAAAGACTCCCCGACAACTCGATTGTTCTCATGAGGAACAATCTAATAAAAGACGAAGGACATCGGGAGGTGAACTGGAAGATAATGTATCAACTCAACAAAATCAGATCTCCCAAGACAGAAAAGAAAAGGTCCCTCCAGTTATCCTTCGAGACAAAGACAAATGGACCTCAGTCTCAAGATCCCTAGGAGAACATAATATCAATTTTTCCTAGCCAAGCAATACGGAAGAGGGTGTAAAGATCCACCCTACCACTGTCACCGATTATCGCTTGATGACCAAATTGTTTGACAACTCCAAACTGCCCTTCCACACCTTTTGCGCTAGCAAGCGAGAAGAACTTAAAGGTAGTTCTAAGAGGATTGGCTGAAGGCATCTCAACTGATGAGATTACAGCTGACCTCATCAATCAAGGACTGACTCCAACCAAAGTCACTAGAATGTTGAGGTCAGATAAAACACCAATGCCACTGGTGTTGGTCGAAATCTCTAATACACAAAAAAGCATCTATGAAGTAACGGACATCTGTAAGCTTAAAATCACAACCAAACCTCTAAGGAAGAAGGCATCGGCAGGGCAGTGCCACAGATGCCAGAGGTTTGGGCATGCCCAAAAACTGTGCAGAGCTGCATATAGATGCCTAAAATGTGGTGAGGGTAATCAAACCAACTCCGGCACCAAACCCAGGTCGACACCCGCCTGTTGTGCCAACTGTAGAGGACCACACCCCTCTAATTACAAGGGTTACCTTTTCCATCCAAAAAACCGTGGATCATTAAGAAGTAACCACGCTCCTCCAAGAAATGACACAATGCACATCCAAGAAGTTCGCCCTCCAGAACATATTACCTCACATTCAAAAACACAGGAAGGCACTAGACCCTCAACAATGTCCAAATCATATGCAGAAGCGGTAAGAACCCAGATTTCTTCATCACAAGAGCGAACAAGCTCTAATCTCACCTCAGCTTTAACCTCGTCACTTGCAACAATGCTGCATGAATTCAGCAAAGCAAGCACCTCACCATCCTCCAGAAAAAGATTCTACCTAGAAACCCAATCCATATTAACAGCTCTCTATAATGTTTAAAAAATTTAAACCAAATTCTCTCATGATAACAGCATGGAATGCCAATGGCTTAACAAACAAAATTCTCGAGCTGCAAGAATTTGCAAAAAGATACAATCCAGACATAATCTTGATCAGTGAATCCCACCTCAGACCATCAAACAATCCAAAACTAAGAGGTTATATTTTATACAGGACAGACAGACTTAACTCTAGTGGAGGTGGAACAGCTATCTTTATCAAAAATTATTTAAGCCACAACTCGCTGATCAACCCCCAAACTCTAAACCTTGAGGTGACTGGTGTGGAGGTGCACAGAAATAACGCTGGCAAACTCAAAATCTACGCAGCGTACAATCCTCCCAGTATTTCACTATTGACAGCAGACTTAGACTCCATCCTTGGCTCCACAGATTCCATAATTATAGCTGGAGACCTTAACTCTAAACATACGGCTTGGTTCAGTTCGTCAATCAACACTAAAGGCCGTACCTTATACAACTACACATTACTCAACTCATCAATAGTAGCTGGACCCACTGAGCCCACCCACTACAGCCCATCAGGAAGTTCTGATGTATTAGACATAGTTATCCTCAGAAACATCAAATATCAATACCAGCTGGAGACAGTACAAGAGCTTAACTCAGATCATAATCCCATCCTACTCAGGTTAGGACTTCAAGACCAACTCTCTCCCCATCATTCTTTCATACCATGGGACAAGCTCTCTAAGGTTCTTCCAATCCACATCGGTCCTCCCCCTGTCATTCGTAAAAAAGAAGAAATAGATCAAGCTGTAAACAACTTAACTAAGCAAATCAACACAGCAATAGCATCAGTCACTCAAACCACCGTCTTCCACGCTTTTAAGATCCCAGAAGAGATAATGGACCTGATTAGAGTCAAAAACAAGGCCAGAAAGCGATATCACAACACCAGAGCCTCGCAGGACAAAGCAACCTTAAACACTTTGAACAGACAGGTTCGAGAAGCCCTCCAGGTCCACAGAAACTCCAAATGGGAAATCAAACTGAACGAAATTAACCCAGAAGATAACTCCATGTGGAAGTTTGTAAAATCTCTTCGTACCAAAAGACAACCACTTCCCCCTTTAAAGACCAATCTTGGAGTTGCACACACAGATGAAGAAAAAGCAGAAGCCCTAATTGACAATCTGGAAAATCAATGCAGCCCATCTTATGCAAACTTAAATATCAATCTTATTTACAAAGTCCATCGTAAAGTTAGAAATGCACTAAGTCAGCTTAAGGATGATTCAGAAATCATCACCCCCCACATCTCCAACAGAAATAATAAATATCATTTCCCATCTGAAGAATAAAAAGGCCCCTGGCCCTGATGGCATTACCAATAGAATAATAAAGCTACTTTCACGGAAAGCCATAATTCATCTAGTTAATATTACCAATTCCATCTTAAGATTCCAATACTTTCCCTCTGATTGGAAAGTCGCGGACATTATACCTCTGAAAAAACCTGGTAATAACCCACAACTTCCCCAAAGCTACAGGCTCATCAGTCTTCTTTCCTGTCTTGGCAAAGTAACAGAAAAGGTCATCCTATCAAGACTACAAACAGCAGTGGACCAACAGAAAATAATCCCAAATGAACAATTTGGGTTTCGCAAAGCTCACAACACGGTGCAACAAATTCACCAACTAACAGAACATATCACTCATGGCTTTAACTGGCACCTTCATACTGCTGCTGTATTTTTGGATGTTGCCAAGGCCTTTGATAAGGTCTGGCATCAAGGCCTTATCTTCAAACTAATTGAGAACAATATCCCAATTAAACTAGTGAAACTCATATATTCATATATCAATGAAAGATACATGTAAGTAAAACTCAACAGAATTGTTTGTTCAAGGCGCAAAATCCTGGCGGGAGTACCTCAAGGTTCTCTTCTTGCCCCAATACTTTTCACAACTTACATGGCAGATGTTCCTCTCAACCCAAAAACTACTACGGCTCTTTATGCCGACGACACCGCTATTCTAGCCAGATCGCTCAGCCCTCACCTAGCAATCACTAGACTCCAAGGAAGTATCAATGAGCTAGCAAACTGGTTCACCAACTGGAGAATTCAAGTAAACAAGAATTCAAATTCAAAAGCTCAGCCATGATGTTTTCAAGAAGAAAGATCTGCAACAAAGAAGACATCCTGCTCTCTGGTCAAAAGATCCCATGGCATTCAGAGACCAAATATCTTGGGGTATTGATGGATAAGAAACTCCTTTTCAACAAACACATCAATCTCGTTTGTTCCAAATCTTCCAAAGTCATAGCTTAGCTCTACCCATTGATCAACCGCAAGAGCAAATTGAACCTACATAATAAATTGCTTCTTTACCAGATGGTAATACGTCCAGTCATTACCTACGCCTCACCAGCATGGAGTCACACTTCAAGATCAAACATTTCAAAATTACAGAGAATCCAAAACAAATGCCTTAGGATGATCCTGGATGCACCGTGGTTCATCAGAAATTCACAAATTCACCGAGAAACCGGCACTCCATACATCTCCTCTCTTCTTCGTGATCTTGCAGAAAAATTCTTCGTGAAGTCAAGTTCACATTCAAACCCACTAATCGTGCAAGCTGTCAATTACAATGAGACTGATTACTACAAACACAAAAGACCGAAGGCTATTCTTCTCTCAACTGATCATAGCTAACACTACTGCCCTCAGAGGGCGAGCTTAATTGCTCACAAATCTCCCATTCCCAAATAACTCTCATTACAGATAAAGGGGAATATGAAAAGCACTTGTGCTTCACCCATCCTGTCAGTAACGTCAATGGTCAATTTTGTTGTCGCATGCAACGTCTTCTACTCAATGACCGTTTATAAATAACATCACATTTCCTTTTCAACCAACATTGGCAGTCTAACTATTCTACACCAGATGCAGCAACCGAACTTCATTTGGAGACGCATTTACATGTATACTACCATCATTATATGCTTACTGTTTTTTTTTTTCCCCAAATAATGATTACTATCGTTATATATATATATATATATATTAGAATATTATCTAACCATATATTATTGTCCTTGACATTCAAAACATCCAAAGTAGATAGTTGTGCCATGCCGTTGAATTTTAAATTAAACTATTCTTGAGACATTTGTTTTTCAAATAACGAAACCACAAGAGGCGCGTATTCGCGAATGGTATGGCTATCAGTTTGTAAAACGAGGGAAGAAAGAAGACACTCAAATTTATGTTAGGTTACAATAAGTTTTCTTTCTCTCAATCTCTCTCTCTCTCTCTCTCTCTCTTTTTTCTTTTTCAAATAATAAAGGCGTGCAAATAATAAAATACTTTAACACATGTCTAATAAAACATGTGTGGAAAAGGCAATTCTAGACACTACACGCCCACCCCCCCCCCCCCCCACCCCCCCCCCCCCCCACCCCCCCCCCCCCCCACCCCCCCCCCCCCCCACCCCCCCCCCCCCCCACCCCCCCCCCCCCCCACCCCCCCCCCCCCCCACCCCCCCCCCCCCCCACCCCCCCCCCCCCCCACCCCCCCCCCCCCCCACCCCCCCCCCCCCCCACCCCCCCCCCCCCCCACCCCCCCCCCCCCCCACCCCCCCCCCCCCCCACCCCCCCCCCCCCCCACCCCCCCCCCCCCCCACCCCCCCCCCCCCCCACCCCCCCCCCCCCCCACCCCCCCCCCCCCCCACCCCCCCCCCCCCCCACCCCCCCCCCCCCCCACCCCCCCCCCCCCCCACCCCCCCCCCCCCCCACCCCCCCCCCCCCCCACCCCCCCCCCCCCCCACCCCCCCCCCCCCCCACCCCCCCCCCCCCCCACCCCCCCCCCCCCCCACCCCCCCCCCCCCCCACCCCCCCCCCCCCCCACCCCCCCCCCCCCCCAATGTGTATTATTCTTATTGTTATTGTTCTGGCTCCATGGAGTCACAAGACTCATTGTGGGAGATCTATCCTGACAACACAACGAAGTTCCTACCACTCTCTTTGCAAAAAAACTTACTATTTACCCTCTTATGCACAATTTTCTTTTTCAACTTTTTGATTTTCATTAAATTACATTTGTAATGTAATAAGATTTATGATATTAAAATCATTGTTCCATACTAGTATTAATTTTTTTTACTCATCTTGTATTTACATGATTGCCTTTTTTAAATACTACATTAGATGGTAATAGTATCTTATTTGTCAGAATGATCACAGGATGATTTCATGAGACCTAAACCATAACAATTTTCATACAAATATAAATAGAACTTTGATTGTGTATACTTATGATGAGGCAGGAAGTAAATACAGCTGTAAGATCTAAGATAAAAGATATACATTAGATTTGTAAGCAATATTTCTTATTAAACTTGTAGTGTTTAACATTTGGATTTTTTTAATGAAAATGTGTGCTTTTATTTGGCATTTCAAATATACATTTTTCATGTAAATTTTAAATATATATTTCTTTAATGTTTACTCATGCCTAAGTGAATAGATGATACCAGTATAATGTATCAGCACCTTTATTAATAGTGAGAGATGACATACAGATTGCGATATATTTAAAAATTTGTAATAATCATTATTTTTACGTGTTTTTCTAGTATGCATGTAAGTTTATTTTTGCAACATCTGTTATTAAGATATGGGCTATATAAAAATCAGTTTTATTCTTGTTAAAATGCTCCATGCACTGTTCAGAGATTTTCATGCGAGTGCATTTTTGATCTCCTGTGAGCAAGCGCAGCACCCATCTTGTGTAAAGCTTTTTCATTTGCAATTCTACATGAAAAATATATCCTACATGTTCTTTTGAAATGCCTATAGTCTCAGCAATTTCACGCACTTTGACTCACCGGTCATCCAATATCATATCATGCAGTTAATCAATGATTTCTGATGTTGTTAGACTTTTTGGATGTCCTTCATGTGGATCACCTTCAAGGCTGGTACGGCCACATTTAAACTTAGCAGTCCATTTCTTAATTGTCAAATACGAAAGAGAAGAGTACCCATAAACTTTTGTGAACTTCGAATGAATTTCTTTCGCCTTTAAATCTTCTTTTACAAAGAATTTTATAACTGCATGATACTCAATTTTATCCATTTCAAGGGATACAAACAACACTTTTGCTACAGACAGCTGTATAAAACAAACTACTTGATAGAATGACTTGCAAGTTCACATGAATGCTCTGGAATGTTGAGTATGAGAAAGACTGAGAAGATGCAATTTGCAGTCTGGTGGCTAGGAGGAAGAGGGGAGATATGATAGAGATCTACAAGTTAGTATGGGGTTGTTATAGAATCAATGCTGGAGAGGTTTTACAGAAAATAGTGGGAGATCAGGGGAGAACCAGAGGTCATCCCTGAAAACTGTATAAAGAGGGGTGTGAATAGGAGATTGAGAAACAGGATTTTTTCATGCAGAGTTGTGAATGATTGGAATGCCTTGTCTGAGAGTGTGGTGTCTGCAGAGAATTTGAGTGGGTTTAAAGCATGGTATGATGAGCTGTGTGTATGATAAAAAGGAACCCCTAGATGAGTCTTGGACTCCATGGGGTCTTGGGTGATAATAATAATATATCCAAGCCACTTGTTGGTTGTAATTTCTTCACCACACCTGCCCAATCACCTTTATCACATATATCTGCTCAGTCTCAACTTCCCCCTCTCACATCACAATATACTCCATCTTCAATCCAAAATCAATATGAGAAAAGAGAGACTGATAAACATAAACAGGGAAAAAGAAATGAATAGAACACAGAAATATTTTCCTAAACAGCGAAATCCCAATACAAGAAACTGTACTTTCAGAAAATACTAAATTAGAAATATTAAATATAAATTATTATTATTAGTCCAAAGACTCATCGAGGGAGGGCACCTGCTCTACAACTATCTCTCTCCGCCACTCACTCCACCAATTGACCACAACTACACCAATGCCATCTACCACCGACCACTATCTCTAGAATTTTCACAGACAATCACAAACATCCGTGCCCAAGGCAGGATTCAAACCCACAGCCTTTTGGCTGGAGAGCGGATACCCTGACTACTCAGCCTGCCAGGCTGGCCATAAATACAGGAGAGATCACAAAATCAGAAATAACTAAGACAATATATCAACTCAGAAATAACAAAGTTGCTGATACACATTATACCAGCTGAACTATTTAAAGTAGACACACATATATCTACAGACATAGTGTACTCTCCCCCCCCCTTCTAAATGAAATATGAATAAACAAAGAATGGCCTGATGACTGGTATACAGAATTATTGGTTAAAATATCAAATTCAGGAGATACACAATAGAGTGCAGAACTTGGAGAGGAATATCTCTTATGAGTACAGTTAGTAAAATCTTTGCTTGAATAATAGTAAAAAGAATGAAACATGAAATTGAATGCAAACTGTAGGAAGAACAAGCAGTTTGCAGACCAAATAGATCATGCATAGACCAAATAACTTTGAGAATAATTATTGAACAATTATAACAGAATGGTACAGCAGCCTGTATTTGGGTTTCATTGACTTGAAAAAGTTGCATTCCTTAGCATAAACAGAAATAATTTGGAAATTAATGAAATACTATGGCATACTAGAGAAAATAATTAATATGGAAAAGCAATATGACAATTATAAAATCAAGATAATATGAACATATAATAAGCATAGCATGTAAAATAATATATTAAGATAATATAAGCACCAGTATTGCTGAGTAGGAGCCTCCGTAGCTCAGTCAGTATGGGTTCGATTCCTGTCGGTGATGTGAGGAACCTTTATCTGGTCTCTTTTGATGAAAGGCAAGTTAGCCAGTCTTATATGGATGTAGGGTTTTTTTTCACCTGGAAACTGAGGTTTTTCTTCCTCCCAGAACAGACAAACCCAGTGAACACACATGAATTACAGTCATGAATATATCCTAGCCTTATGCCAGTCCCAAGCCCAAATAAAATTGTGTGTGTTGTGGGAGGGGGGGGGAAGCAGTGGTAAACTACCCTGTAAAAAAATGTCACCAGGAACACTTTGTAAACAATGCCTACAAAGTTACCTAAGGTCGGAAATGACTGAAAGGGCAAAAGCACCGTGCAGTTCCCATATTCTACTATTGAAACCATTTTCTTACAAATTGTGTATTCATCAAGATTCTAGTGCTGGTTTATAATTATTATTATTAAAAAGAAAGCAGTTCATAATTTCTTGATGTTTTCAGGATATGATAAATACACAATTAAGTTTACATTAACACTAACTTCCTATCAACAATTTTCTGATAATCTGTTATAAGATCTCCAGTGTGCTCACATCTTACCTTTTTGTCTTCTAAGGCACTATTGACCATATGAATTTACCTAGACCATGGTCTTCATCTGAGACTTTTGGTGTCACCTGGGAAACAAATACCAGTTTTGCAAAACCTTTCTCTTCTCATTCTCTTTATGACCATACTATCTTATATTAATTCTGCTCACACATCCTTGAATGTTGACAATAATCATATTTCTTCCTAATATCTTCATTTTTATATGATTTTTCCACTGATTCCATCTGATCACTCCCCTAATTTTTCTCAGAACTCTAATATCTATGGTCTCCAGTCAGTGATAAACACTTTTATTTCTAACCTGATCTCAGAACGATAAAATTGGTCAGAACACTGTCTTGTTTACCATCTTTGTTTATTCTGTTGTCCATTTCCATATTTTATTTGCAATCTTCACTACAAAATGTGCCTAAATAGAACTGAAATATTTTACTAATTCTCTAGGTTTACCAATTAGCATACAGATGATGTGTTTTATTGTAAAGGACAGAGAAATATCTGATTTTGATATCAGGCTTACTTTGAGTTTGAATTAATCCTGCATTAATCATCAATGTTTGTGATAGCCTGCTCCTGAGATGCCTTGTATACCTCCTTGAGTTTATAATAATGATGATAATTATTATCATCACACTCCCCATGGAGTCAGCAGATCATTGAACTGAAAACTTATCATCATCAACACTTTTCTTCAGTCCACAGCTGGCTGAATGCCTCTCCATACGCCTTCCATTTTGGCAGATCTTGTTTATCTCACGACCATAAATGTCCATAACATCTTTATCTCATCATCCCATCTGACTGCATCTGCCTGGTTTCCAATAACCAGTTCTATGTTTTCATTATGTTGTTTCTTTGTCTATCTATTGTCAGGCATCATGCTGCCCAGCACCATTTGCTGCTTTTTAATAATGCAGTGTCCATTTTCTTCAATATCCAATAATTATTCTTTTAAACTAATCAGGCAAATATGACCTCTCCTATTGCTTCTGCCTTGATATCACCACTGCTGGGTCTGCCTCCCACTGACGAGACCTCAATAAAAGTCGAAATCCATCTGGGTAGTGGCTCTTCCTTAATGCATAGCATTATACATGTCTGCAAGATGTGCTTTGCATTATGGGAGATACTGAGACATGGAGTGATGAAACCTTGGTCCACCTTTATTGCGAGTTGCCAAAGTGTTGTACCACCTTACCTCAGTCCTGAAGATATTTTCAGGTGCAAACTTTGTTTGCTTACACTTGGATAAAGGATTAAACTAAATTTATTATAGTCCAACCAAGTGTAAAATAACTTCCAACTTAATCTAACCATGTTATTCCCAAAATGGCTCTCTCCATATTTCGTTATATTGTTTTCAGTTTCTCCACCTGTTTTTTTAGTGAGGCTCCGGCTTTAACTACCATAGCTCGTCATTGGGCATGCACACTAGTTGTAGCATGTGCATGCCCAATCTTTCTCTATCGGCAAATTGTTTTTAAATATCTCTCTATAATGGTTAAAAAGTTTCCATCTTGCTGTTATTCTAGCTGAAATTTCATTATCAAGTTTATGGTTGTTTGTAATGATTTGTTTTAGATATTTATGGGAACTCACTATTTCAATTTGTGTTCATTCTGGAGTATTTTCACTATACATTGTTTTTGATTTATCCATTTGCATACAGATTTTGCAGACACATCTCTAAACTTACTTCATTTAATTCAATCATCATGTTTTTTAGTTCTTTTTGCAATGTGATATGATATAATATATGATGATATCATATATTAATATGATATCATCATAGATTGCTTTGGTATTCTCTATCAATATTCATTCCCCTCTCTCTCCCAGTTCAATTTCATAGCATATTGAATGCTATTTTGGTGAGATAGTTTCCCTGTTTGACTTCTCTTTTCTATTTCTCTTTCCTTTCCATTTAAATGTATTATTGCTGCACTTTTCTCATATATGTAAGTTAATATGTTAATATAAATATCAGCTGTTCCTATATGCTTTTAAGCTTCAACCATTTTGGATAATTCTATTGAGGACAAATGCTTTTTCTAATCTATGGAAATTTAATATATTGTTTATTCTGCCATTTTTTTTTCTTTCTTTTTTTTTTTTTTGTAAAAAACTTAGACATATAACCCTTCTCTCAGTATAATTTCTTATGTCAGTTCTATCACCTTTCTCATGTTTCATGATTTTTTTCAGTTTTCCAGCTTTTAGAAGTTCTTCCAATGTGGAAACACTAGTATACAGTTCTTCTGATTTTAAATGCAAGAGTTTGCTCCACTCCATATTTCAAAATTTCTATTGGTTTTACATCAAGTCCCAGGTGCCTTTCCATTTCTTAGTTTTGTAAGTGCATGTTTTACTTCATCATCTCTGACTATATTTTCATTATAGTTTTCAGTAACCTTTTCTCCACTGTTCTTCTCTATTACTTTCCCATTATTAGTATCTAATTCTTAATAAAATTTAATGATAATCTCCAACATGTTCTGTTTGTAGTCAGTAATTTGTTTTCATTTTTTTACACCTGTCGTTTAAAGATCACCTGCATTATTACGAAATTTTCTTTAGACTATTTTATTTTCAATCACTGTTCTTGTATTGGAATTTCTTATATCCTCTTATCTTTTTTCCTTACTTTTTTGAAGTTTATGGTTGATAATCATTTCATGTTTCTTCTTTTTTCTATTAGGTCTTTAGTTTCCTTTTTGAATTCCCAGATAAATTTTCAGCATTTCTTATTATAATTTTTGTTAGGATAATGTTGAAATTTTCATTATTCAAAATTAGGTCCATTTTTAATGTCTTTTTCTAAATTTACTTGAAATTCTTTTTTGTTTCCAATATTTCTAAAGATGTTTTTGGTTCACTTTTTTCTTTCATGAAGGCCAACAACAGAAAATTTGCTTCTTGTCCAATTGGAAACAATGTCTTCTGGTCCCTTGTTAAGGCCACTGGATGCAAGTTCTGCTCACCTGCACTTCCACCTCTCTTTTACTCAACCTGATGGCACTGCTGTTTCTTCAGCCAAAAATAAAGCTGGCCTCCTAGCATCACTCTTTTCTTCAAACTCCTGTATTGACAACCAAGGGAAATCTCCACCTATCGTATATCAGAATCCAAGCACCATATGTCTCCTGTGGTTTACTGACAAAAAAAGACAGAAAATTAATAAAGAACTTGGACACAAAAAAGTCTCCTGGTCATGATGGCATCTCTCCATTTGTTCTCAAGCATTGTGCTTCAGAGCTAACACACATTCTGTACCATCTCTACATTCTATTATACATAGCAAATACTTATCCCGACTTGTGGAGAAATCTCATATCCATCCTATTCCAAAAATAAAGAGACAGAAATCTACCATTAGACTACTGACCAACTGCTATCACCTCAGTCATCTCCAAAATAATGGAGAAAGTTATTAGTAGCCAACTTTTCTACTGCAGGATAGCTAATGAGTTAGTGATAGCACAAGATATAACTTCTCCTTACCAAATGTCAACCAAGTGGTGCAGCCTGGATTCTAACAGACGGGGTTCAGTCATCCTAGTATTGGCAGAATAACCCCAACATCAGGAACTGAGTAAATGCGGTTCCAACAAGCTGGTCCTGAGACTTAAAGGTAGCAACCCTACCACTGGACTTACTACACTTTGGCCAGCAACCGATTTGTAGAACATCTTACTTTGAAGTCTCATGCAGGAAGAAAATTTGGACCGCCTAAATTGGATTCTCGACTCGGCCCGACGAAGGATAAAAATTGGAAAAAGGAAAACAGTTTTAAAAGGGCAACTTGGAATATACAGGGAATTGGACATAAGGATAATCAATTGGATGAAATACTATCACAAAAAAGATAAAAATTGCAGTCATAACAGAAACTAAGAGGAAGCAAAAAGGAACCAATCTTACACCAAACTACATTCAGATCTATTCTGGTGTTCCTAGAGAAGAAACAGCCTGCTGTGGAATAATGCTTATGCTCCATAATGCCTTAAAAATAGTATAGAAAACTATATATATCACAATGAAAGAATATTACAGGCTCGAATACGGTGAAATCAAAAACATCTAACAATAATAGCAGTTTATGCCCCTACTGAAGGCAATGAAGAAGAAAGAATGGATTTTACAATATGTACAAGATTTCTGGAACAAAGTAGATAAGAATGATTACATATCCTATCTTGGAGACATCCCTATTTCTGATTATGTAGGAAAACTGCAGAGAAAATATATGCAATAATAAACAGAAAAAATTAATTGATTTTTCAGTATTTAATAGTTTAAAAATCACAAATTCATTCTTTAAGCATAAAGATGACTGTCATAAATATACTTTGTCAGCAGGCAGTTTGCAGATAATTATAGATTATGTAATAGCTGATAAAAAAACTTGCAAAATTCATTCTAGATGCAGGCGTATATAGAGGTTGTGAATTAGTGAATTAGAGGTTGTGAAGATTCCCCTCAGTGGTTAATGAGAAAAGACCATTCATCTGAGTAGGAAACCTTTTTTTTAAGATTGGTCTTTTAAATGACCCTAGCATTAAATGGCTGTATGAAAAAATTAAGAAAAAATAGAAAAGATAAACTTAGGCCAAACTGTAGAAGAATGAAATAACATCAAAACAGTTATAACAGATTTGGCCAATGAATCACTGGGAAAGAAGAGGAAATGGTAGAGAAGAAAAGGAATTAGAATATGGGATGATCAGTATGTCTTCAATAATTTGGATGATCTGATTAGCAACAAAATCTCAAAATGACTATATAGAATACAAGAGGAAGAGAGCAATCGCTAAACAAGCTCTAAGAAAAAAACACAGAGTCCTGGAACAACTTTGTCTCTGAACTTGAAACAGATAGTACATGCCTACAGTCCAAAACCTTTTAAAATATTAAATAATTTAATTAGAGATCTAAGAGAAAATGCATGTCTTTCACTCATTGAGCAGAATACCTGGTTAAGCTGTTAGAAAAAACCTTTGGACTCATAATAAAGATTTTGAAACAATAAACTTCGAAAATGCGACACTCTTGGATCCTATATCAATAGACAAGTTAGAAACTACTCTAAAAAGTTGTAAAAACCATAAAACATCAGGTGAAGATGAGTTAATCATTTAATCGTTTTCACCTGGATTAATCAAATATGACTAATCAAATGCGGATGAATCACTTGAATTAATGAAATATGCAGGCCCAAACCTCAAAATTCGTTTCCTTAAACTAATAAATAAAAGACTCAGATATACTCAGAAGCAATATTTCAGAAAAATCTTAAAAGGAAGAGATTAATATAAATGATGAAATCATCAATAACATCCGATATGTTGATGACACAGCTCTCCCGGTTGACAATATTCAGGATCTTCAAAATCTTCTCAAACTAGTGAATGAAGAGATTGAAAACAATGGGTTTAAGAATAAATATCACTAAAACTAAATTCATAGTCATAAGGAAGAACCAAATTCTTAATTCAGCACTTTCTGTAAAAACGGGAAACAAATAGAAATGTGACAAAATTTAAATATCTTGAATGCTTGTTAAATGAAAAATGCAATCCAGAAAGAGAAATAACAGAATTGAAATTGCAAGAAAAAATTTTTCTACAGATAAAAATCAACACTGTGTAACTGAAGTTTAAATTTAGAGCTTAGAGCAGCGCTTCCTAAACTGTGGGACACGGCCCCCTTGGCAGCCATAGGCTTCGTTGAGGGGGTGTGTGAAATAATGAAACAAATTTAAAATGTTTTAAGACTAAGTAGATTTTTTTATCTTAAAAGAAATGTATTTAATTTTTATTATTTATTATTACTTTTTTTGTTATTTTTTATATTTTGATGAGAAAACCACATATTGGTGCAGGTTCACAAATTTTACTTCCTGTGTATTTCGGTGCTTAATGAATATTAGTAAATATATGCTTATTCATATAAGTTTCATTTCAAAGCAGAAATCTAAGAATTGCAGTTTCAAATGTTTCACGTGATATTGACTTTTTGTGTGGCAGTATTGAAACGCATCCATCACATTAAATTGTTATTATACTTCTTTTAAGTTTTTAATTCTTTCTTTATTACTAATCATTTCATGTTTCATGTGCTTGTACTGCAAATGTACAATAACAATATATCTATCTATATAAAAAATGAGATAATGTGCCATGCCAAATGTGTATGTAAGATGCTAAAAATGCAATATTTGTTGTGTATGTTTTGTATTGAATATAAATATAAAAATATTATAATAATATATATCTATATTATGATATTTTTTGAAGGGGGGCCATGAAATATTTTAATTTTTCCAAAGAGGGCCCTGACATCCAGAAGTTTGGGAAACACAGGCTTAGAGTACACATGATGAAATGCCATGCATGGTCTGCGCTGTAGTAGGGTGCTTGGACCTTGGAAAAAAAAATAATAAAAATTTGAAGCCTTTCAGGTGTGGTTATATAGACCAGCGGTTCTCAACTTTTGTGAGACCACAGCCTGGTAGATTCTTTTTTTTATATATATATATATATATATATATAGATAAGACAAGGGCCTGATCCTAACAAATTTACTCGTAAATACATACATTTCCAATTTTTTTTAAAGTTCATAAATTAATACTTATGTTATTTTAATGTAAGTATTAATAATTAATTATGGCATAATCATAAAGAGTATTATTACACTTATGTATATGTTGTGGTATGTCGACAAATATAAAATTACATTTAAAGTAGTTATTAATCACTGGACTAATGAAATATTGTAGCATATTGTAGTTTCCTCAGGCCAACATCATTAAATTAATTTGTGCTGATTTTCATTGACATACCCCATTCTGATCACCAAAATTTATAATATTATTATTATCAGTACTTATGAGTGAAAATGCAAACTTTTTCTTCTGTGTGCTGGTAGTTTTCCCCTCCTTTTGTACATCCTGGAGATTGCTCTGTAGGCTTGAGATGGATGAATCACTATTTGTTGCATCACAAACACCTTCAATACGAAATTTCTTAATACCAAAATTAAACAAAGTCCCTTGTCTCTTATTCATATTAAAATTTAAATCTGTAGGCCAATCAACTTTTAAAGAATAACTGTTCTCAGATTTCGAAACAAGCACTTACACACTGCAATGCAAATTTGCAAAGAAACAGTATATTACTAGATTTGAGAACTGGATACAGACTGCTTGGATCTTCAATTTTAGCGAAAAAATTTTCTTTACACTTCCTTGCTGATTGTCACTGACATTTGTAACACAGATGTTATTTCGTTCGGTTTTGAGAACAGAGGATACCGCCCATTGTTGTAATCAGCTTGCAGGCAATTTTTATAACAGGTCATAAACAGTGGTATTCCTTTTCCTGAATGTTGAAAGATTTCCATATGTGAAAATTAATAATAATTCATGAATACCTCCATGTTTTAAAATACGTGGCTTGGTCACTAACACTTGATATTCAGATGTTATTTAAGCATTATGGATCCGAGCTTTTGAACATATTTACAAATATTATTCTTCTCAGAATATTTCCACTATAAAATATTTATTCATGAAAAAATGCTTAGAAAACTAAAATTGAAAAATTCCATGAGAACAACTTCTCGTGACCCAGTATAATTGATACCAGTGCCCTGCAGTTGAGAAACACTGATGTAGATGATTGTTAAAAATACCATAAAAAATGGAAGAAGAGGACAAGGAAGAAATCTTGGCTGGCAGACATAAGACAGTGGACTTTCATGTACTCTGAGGGACTGTTCAGAGGGGCTGAGGATCGTTCAAAATTTGCTGAGGTCATTGCTGACCTTTGATAGGAGATGGCACTCAAAGAAGGACAAGCTAACTTCTGCTGATACAGCCTTTTGCTGCCCTAACCAACTGAGTCACCTACCATGCCTGTTCTTTGTAATTCTCATGGAACTGATTATTACCGCTATGTTGTCTCCATAATTCCTTTATTCCTATATATTGCATGCTTAATCTCTTCATTCATTCATTCATTTCATTCTTCATTCATTCACTTCATTTCTGAATGAAGGTTAAATTCCTTATTTAACCTTCATTCAGAAGGTTAAATAAGGCACCTACCTTATTTAACCTTCTGACCCTTGAAATACATTTAGACACTGCTGCTACTAGATAGTGTGTGGATATCACCCAAGTGGCATTGATCTGTTTTCCAGCCAACTCTTCATTCCATGCTACAGCTGCAAACTGTCTTCTGTGCTTCTCATAATTAACACCATTGTAGTTCCACATATATCCTTTTCTCACAGAACGCCTCGTGGCTGGCAACCACCCAGGTAATCACTTCATGGTTACTCTGACCAATTGGTGGGGTCAGAGTATACACAAACCGTCTGTGTAGTAATGCTATGCATTACTACACAGACGGTTTCGACCTTTATTGAGTTCTCATCAGTGGGAGGCAGACCCAGAAGAGATACCAAGGTTGAAGTAATGCAGAAGTCATAATTTCCCATATACAGCAGTCAAAAGGTGTCACACCTTATTACTAAAATACACTTGAATAATGATAGATATTGAAAGTTTTTTCACTTAGTTATGGTATGTATTAAAGATGCCAAGAAATTGCATTCTTGGTTTCATCCTTTATCCAAGTGAAAGCAAAAATTAGGAGAGTGAACCGATGGCATCAATGGCACATTCATATTGAAATGAAGACATCAAAAAGGAACTTGACATTAATAGCATTCAAGAATGCATCAGCAGAGCTAATCTAAGATGGCACAGCCACTTAAATAGAATGGATGAGAAAAGGTTAGCAAAATAGGTGTTTGATGGCAGGAAAGATTCCCAGAGGTCTAGGTGGCTTGATTCAGTTAAAAGTATCTTATTCATGTTGGAGGCTTAATGGATTTTTTACAACACTCAAAAAGAATTAAAATAGAATTTAATACTTCCTATATTTCGTCCTAGTCACTAGGACATCTATGGGGATTACAAAAACAATTAATGTAACATATGCACAAATAAAAAACAATACTAAGCCCAACCACGTGGGTGACACTAAAGTCCTATCTAGGTAGAGCGCCCTCTAAGGGCAGTAGTAGGTGGCCTGGAATGTAAGGTGGGAACTCTAAAGAGTTCCCACCTTACATTCCATTACATTACTCTACCTAGATAGGACTTTAGTGTCACCCACGTGGTCCTAGTGACTAGGACGAAATATAGGAAGTATTAAATTCTATTTTAATTCTTTTTGAGTGTTGTAAAAAATCCATTAAGCCTCCAACATGATGTCCTCGCAGCACTTAAGCCTCTACACACGTAAAAGTATCTTAAAAGCACAAAATGTTAGATATGACAATATTGGAGTTCTCACAAGCAATAGACTGATTTGGAAGAAAATTGAGGATAGGATATTAATAATAATGTACACTAAATCATGTAAGTAGTTGTTGCAGATACATATCAAGAAATTTGTGAGGATGTTATTATGAATTTCCTCCTACAGATCAATCCTGTCCCAGCCAATCGCAACTGTGCACCTTATACCATTACAATAACACCAAAGCAGTGACCTCTGGGATTTTTGCACTTATTTTTCCATGGTCTGATTATTGTTTTCACTCTCCAAATTCAAACACCTGCTTTAATCAAATAACTGAAAAAAATCCTTATAGAAATGGGTCTTCATTCCTCACTCCACTGCAAACCCTGACCTTTATAGATCAGGGTTTGCAGTGGAGTGAGGAATGAAGCCCCAGTTTTCTAAGAAATGTGCCATTGCAGTCCAAGATAAAAATTCAGAATATATTGATATTGAATGCCTCAAGTCAAAAATTCCAGCTCTTCAGTCACTGTACACTGTGGCCAGAAATGGATATAAGAAAAGATTTGACAATAGAAATGTAAGTAGAGGATATTAGAATAACAATAAATAAATAAAATTTCAAATTGAAATAATTAATTACAATTTTTTATGAAACACATTGGTAATAAGTATTGTAGAAATAGAAAGTATTTTTACCTTGGGTATAAATATGTTAAAGATACCAAGCAATTTTAAACCTGGTTTTACTCCATTTCCCAAGTAAGCAAACAGACTAAAAGTCAAGTTTGCACCTGCAATTGATGCAAGTCTAACTGATCCCACAGGTAGTGCAGGATCAGGGCAACTCGTGGCAAAGGTGGAACAAGCTCCGATCACTAATCTTAATATTTACCCTTAATGCCAAAACACATCTCCAAGAAGGGGATGTATGATGTTTTGTATTAAAGGCAAGGGGCCACTACCCAGACCGGTTTCGACCTTTATTGAGGTCTCGTCAGTGGGAGCTAGGCTAGAAATACCAAGATTTAGTAATACTGAGCTTGTAAGTATTTCGCCAAAACAAGTTACCATAAGGTGTTTTAACCTTATTAAATAAAAATCTCTGGAGATAAATGTAGAAATAGAAAGTATTTTTACCTTGGGTATAAATATGTTAAAGATACCATGCATTGGGTATAAATATGTTAAAGATACCAAGCAATTTTAAACCTGGTTTTACTCCATTTCCCAAGTAAGCAAACAGACTAAAAGTCAAGTTTGCGCCTGCAATTGATGCAAGTCTAACTGATCCCACAGGTAGTGCAGGATCAGGGCAACTCGTGGCAAAGGTGGAACAAGCTCCGATCACTAATCTTAATATTTACCCTTAATGCCAAAACACATCTCCAAGAAGGGGATGTATGATGTTTTGTATTAAAGGCAAGGGGCCACTACCCAGACCGGTTTCGACCTTTATTGAGGTCTCGTCAGTGGGAGCTAGGCTAGAAATACCAAGATTTAGTAATACTGAGCTTGTAAGTATTTCGCCAAAACAAGTTACCATAAGGTGTTTTAACCTTATTAAATAAAAATCTCTGGAGGAGATATAAATGTAGAAATAGAAAGTATTTTTACCTTGGGTATAAATATGTTAAAGATACCATGCCACGAGTTGCCCTGATCCTGCACTACCTGTGGGATCAGTTAGACTTGCATCAATTGCAGGCGCAAACTTGACTTTTAGTCTGTTTGCTTACTTGGGAAATGGAGTAAAACCAGGTTTAAAATTGCTTGGTATCTTTAACATATTTATACCCAAGGTAAAAATACTTTCTATTTCTACATTTATATCTCCTCCAGAGATTTTTATTTAATAAGGTTAAAACACCTTATGGTAACTTGTTTTGGCGAAATACTTACAAGCTCAGTATTACTAAATCTTGGTATTTCTAGCCTAGCTCCCACTGACGAGACCTCAATAAAGGTCGAAACCGGTCTGGGTAGTGGCCCCTTGCCTTTAATACAAAACATCATACATCCCCTTCTTGGAGATGTGTTTTGGCATTAAGGGTAAATATTAAGATTAGTGATCGGAGCTTGTTCCACCTTTGCCACGAGTTGCCCTGATCCTGCACTACCTGTGGGATCAGTTAGACTTGCATCAATTGCAGGCGCAAACTTGACTTTTAGTCTGTTTGCTTACTTGGGAAATGGAGTAAAACCAGGTTTAAAATTGCTTGGTATCTTTAACATATTTATACCCAAGGTAAAAATACTTTCTATTTCTACATTTATATCTCCTCCAGAGATTTTTATTTAATAAGGTTAAAACACCTTATGGTAACTTGTTTTGGCGAAATACTTACAAGCTCAGTATTACTAAATCTTGGTATTTCTAGCCTAGCTCCCACTGACGAGACCTCAATAAAGGTCGAAACCGGTCTGGGTAGTGGCCCCTTGCCTTTAATACAAAACATCATACATCCCCTTCTTGGAGATGTGTTTTGGCATTAAGGGTAAATATTAAGATTAGTGATCGGAGCTTGTTCCACCTTTGCCACGAGTTGCCCTGATCCTGCACTACCTGTGGGATCAGTTAGACTTGCATCAATTGCAGGCGCAAACTTGACTTTTAGTCTGTTTGCTTACTTGGGAAATGGAGTAAAACCAGGTTTAAAATTGCTTGGTATCTTTAACGGTAATAAGTATTATTTAGGATAACTTCTCAAAATTGAGAAAGTTTAAAGCAATTGTTTTTGTTGAGGAAGATTTTCCACTTGGTTATACCCTAAATTAAAGATACCAAGAAATTATATACTTGATTCAATCCTTTATCCAAGTGTAAACAAACAAGTTTGCACCTGAAGTATTTTCAGGACTGGGGCAACTCGTATAAAGAAGTTTATGACTTTACATCACTTGCCTTAGTATCCCATAATTCAAAGCGCATATCCTTGCAGAAATGTATAAAGATATGCATTATGAGAAAGGCCACTACCCAGACTGGTTTAGACTTTTATTGAGGTCTCATCAGACCTCAATATCTTTACAGATATGTATAGATATTGAGTTCTGATGAGACCTCAATACCTAACTATGCATAGTATTCTGGGAAGGTATGTATAAACATGTATAATACTATGCATTACTACACAGACGGTTTCGACCTTTATTGAGGGCTCATCAGTGGGAGCCAGACCCAGAAGAGATACCAAGGTTGAAGTAATGCAGAAGTCATAATTTCCCATATATAGTAGTCAAAAGGTGTCACACCTTATTACTAAAATACTCTTGAATAATGATAGATATTGATAGTTTTTTCACTTGGTTATAGTATATATTAAAGATGCCAAGAAATTATATTCTTGATTTCATCCTTTATCCAAGTGTAACCAACACTATGCAATTTACATCATCGGCAAACAGCTGAATATTTCCCTTGAGATGTGCTGATTAAACAGAAGTGGTTATTCTAGCACAACATTAGTCATCCTTCTTCATCAGGATTCTGATCCTCTATATACCACTTTTTTGGTATCTGTCCATCAGCAACCTTCATATCCATCCCAGTTTCTCTAATTTACAGAGTTCCATTTGGGATTCTGTCAAATGCCTTTTCAGAATCATCATGTAGCCATTTCCTTTGCAATTCAGCTATTACTCTAATCTAATATAAAAAGTCAGTAAATTACTAAGGCATGACTGACCATTCAAAAAGCCATGTTGTCCCTCACACAGTATTACATTGTTATCCACCCATTCTTGAATTCTATTTCTGAACCAATTTTTCCAGTACTTTTACCCATAACTGAGATATTGATTGCAATTTGCTATTGCAATGTTAGAACCCCCCTTATTCAAAGGAATTATTTTGTCCTTTTTCCATCATCATCAAATTCCTGCCATGTACCCTCAAGGGGTGTATAGGATATGATAGTACCACATGAACAATTTAAATCATTACTAACTTCCTATCTACAATTTTATTCCAAATCAGTCTGTTACTTGTCAAGACTCCAACATTACCACATCATATATTTCTATCGTCTAAGGCACTTTGTATCGTATCAATCCACCTATATCTTGGTCTTCCTCTAGGTCGTTTTCCTGCCAACTTGGCAGAGAACACTTATTTTGCTAATTTTTCCTCGCATATTCTCTTTAAGTGACCTTACCACCTGAGATTAGCTCTGCTAATGCATTCCTGGATGCTGACAATGTCAAGTTCTTTCCCATTACCCTCGTTTTTAATATGATATTGCCATTGATGCAATCTGTTCACGCCTATAACCTTTCTCAGGACTCTCATATCTGCAGTCTCTAGTCTTTGGTCAAGTGTTTTACTTCTGACCCAGCTCTCAGATCCATAAGTTAAAACTGGTTTGAACACTGTCTTGTATACAGCGAATTTAGTGTTCCGACTAATTTCCCTCTTATTCCACATGAATTTATTCAATTGACTTCTAACCATACCAGCTTTGTTAATTCTGTTGTCTATTTCCATATTTAATTTACCATCTTCACTAAAAATCGTGCCTAAGTAGCTAAAATGTTTTACTTGTTCCACAGGTTCTCCATTCACAACACAGTTGACATTTTCAATTATTCTGCCTATTTTTATTGTCTTTGTCTTTTTATTGCTGCCCTTCATACCATATCTATTACAATAGTTATTCAATTTAGTCAGAGAATCTTGCATACTTGTAGCGGATTTATTTAGAAGTATAACATCGTCCGCATAAAGCAAAGATCAGACATTAACGTCTCAAATTTTGATACCACTGTTACAATGATACAATGTTAATACCACTTTCTTTCATAATGTGATCCATATAGATTATGAATAGCAGAGGGAATAATCTACTTTCGTGTCTAACACCAGTTTTAACATTAAACCATCTTCCTGTACTTCCTTCAATTCTAACTGCTGACTTGCAACTCAAATAAAGACTAAGTATTGCTTGATATAATGCCCCATTGACACCATATAACAGTAGCGTATTGAATAGCTTCTCTCTTGGCACCTTGTCATATGCCTTTTCCAAATCGACAAAACTTAAATACAGATCTTTGTTATATTACCATGATTTCTCCACTATTTGTCGTAAAGTGAAGATCTGATCCTGACAGCCTCTATTTGACCTGAATCCAGCTTGTTCTTCACCAAGCTTTTCTTCCACAATTCTTCTGAACTGTTTCTCAAGTATACTTCCATATATCTTACCAGGAATACTCAGTAGGGATATGCCTCTGTAATTCTCACATTCAGTTTTATTTCCCTTTTTATGGGTACTATGAGAGCTCTACTCTAATCATCTGGAATTCGTCCCTCTGTCCAAGCATTCTGAACTATGCAGTGCAGCCAATGTAAGACTTTTATACCAGCATACTTGAGCATTTATGGTCATATATCATCTACTCCTGCTGCCTTTCCACATTTCAAGCCTTTCATGATGTTTTCTACTCCAAGTATGGATATGTATTCCTGACTGCATGCCTGGTCAGTGTTTTTTTTATCACTGTGCTGTCATCACTGCTTGTTTCGTTCAGCAAATTTTCAAAGTAATTACTCCGTACTTCAAGGATATCTTTTTCTCTCGTTTTCATGTCACCTTTATCATCTCTAACTCCTTTTACAGCACTCTTTGCTCCATTCCTAAGCTTCTTCAACAACCTCCAGAATATTTTGTCACCTTCTTGATATTTATTTTCTATGTTCTTGCCAAAGTCCTCACATGACTTTTGTTTAGCTAGTTTTACACACTGTTTAGCTTTCTTACATTTGTCTCTGTATTCTCTAAGAGCACAAGCTGACTTATTTGCCAGGAACTTTTGATATGCTTTCTTCTTTTCCTTCACTGCCTCTTTAACTTCCTGTGTCCACCATGGAGATCTAATTTTTCAATCCTTGTAGCAGATAGCTACAAGGATTGAAAAATTAAAATTATTTTTAAAAAATTAAAATTACTTTTAAAAAAATTAAAAGGATTGAAAAATTAAATTTCAATCAGGGTTTTCTTCAAGGCTTGCCACTTAATCTCCAAGGTTTGGTTCCTGTTCTCAAACTCTCATTTTTCCTTCAGTAATCTTTGTGCATTTTTGTCTACAGTTCACATCTGACAGCTGCTCAACTTTTATTTGCTTTAAAACTTTCTTAGATGTCATTCTCTTCAATATGAAATTCAGTTTTATCCTGCTCAAGACTAAATAGTGTTCACTTCCAATTTCAAATCCTCTGTACACTCTAGTGTCCTGCACCAGGGAGAAAACATCACTATCAATAATAACATAGTCAATGAGACTTTTCTTATTCCTTGCCTCTTCTTTCCATGTGAATTTGTGCACATTTTTATGTTGGAACATTGTGTTAGTAATAACCACTCCATGTTCTGAGCAGAAATCCAACAGGTATTTGCTATTATTATTATTAGCTTTGCTCTTTTCTCCAAATTTTCCCAAAACATTTTTGTATGTCTGAAAATCACTTCTTGCTCTATTTAGATCCCCAACAAGGACCAACTTTTCCTTTTTCATTGTGTCAGTAGCTTTCTCTAGAGCCTCAAAAAATTCCTCCACAAGTAGAACCTTCTGTGGGACCAGAGGCACAAATAAGTCTCATTGTCCAGTTCCCCATTCTGATATCTGCCCAAATCACTCTACTTGATACTGCCTGCCATTCAAGAAGACGAGCCTCGTATTTAGTGTTGAATACTATGGCTACTCCTTCTTTTCCTTGATTGTCATTGCCTGAATATAACATTTTGTATTTATTGCTCAGAAAGATGTCACCAGTTTTGTCTTTTTTGTTTCAGTCACCCCTATTATGTCGATCTGGTACTTATCTAATTCCTCTGCTAGCTCCATTTCTTTGCCATTCAGGCTTCTTATGTTGATGGTACCGATCTTTAGCTCTGGTGATGTTGAGTTGGGGTGTGTTTTCAGATTTGTTCCAGTAGCTGACTTTTCGCTGTTCACCCTGGTTCCCTGGCGAAAACAACGAGGGCCTTGTTTAACTGGGCGATGCCCTAGCCGGCATGAAATTTTGTCATGTTGTACCATCATTTTGTATTTTGGTTTAACCAATAGGAATATAATTTGGTCGGCTAAATCCCAAATTGCCAGCCCATCCTCGTTCGTTCAGTATCCAGGTAGATACCAACATGGTGCACCACGAGAAGGTGAGGATTGGACATTAGGGCAGAAGCTCTGGTAGGTTCTCTGTATTCCCTTTTTCCACTCCCTTGGCATTGTACCAGAGCCGAGACTTAAAGAGCCTAGTCAGTGGCATTGCCAGTTCTCTTGCACAATCCTGTTAAATGCGAGCTAATATCCGATCTAATCCTACTACACATTTACAATGAGATTATGATATACTAAGAATCTCCAAATCATCTATCCATTCATTTACATTTTCACTCAGTCTAAATTACATGTTACAGCTGTAACATCAGATAATATATACCATTACAAAGTGGTCACTCAGTAATTTAACAATTTTATCTGCTTCTGTAACTTGCTACCATCAGCACACACATTATAGTTATCCTTCCATAGTTATTCTTTCTCACCACATAACAAAAGAACTCTGAGATTTCCTTTGACTTGCTCGTATAGTTTCTTATGATAATCTGATTTTGTTTTCACTACCATGCAGGTCACCTTTCTTTCCCCGACCTTTATACTGCTCATGAGCTTGTTAGTCACCTTTCTCCTTATATACCTTTCGCAACATTTCTTTTTTTGTCACTTCTACTTAGTGATATTTGAATGGTTACGGTGTAAGAAGACTTGAGAAAGTGTTGCTGAATGTAGTGGATGTGCAAATTCAGGGAAACTAGATTTGTTAGGGGGGGGGAGTAGAGATACAGTCCTTATGGAGGCAGTTGAATGTAAGAACGAATATAATATGCCAGAGCAAATAAGGACAACAAATCTGAGTGGGATAGTTAATATAAGGCATCAAGGTAGGGTTGGGGCTAATGGGGGTCTTAAATTCATGTACACTAATACTAGGAGTATTAGGAACAAGAAGGAAGAGTTTTTGGCCATGGTTGGCACTTCCAGATCACAGGTTATAGGTATTAGTGAAACATGGCTGACTGTAGATGATATAACTAGTGGGATTGAATGTGATGGGTATAGTGTGTTCAGGAATGACAGAGAGAATAAAATGGGGGGAGGAGTATTGTTGATGATAGCTGATGAGTTCCAGCCAAGGAGAATAGAAGTTGAATTGCAGGATAGAGAAAAGAGCACATTTGAGGCCATTTGGTGTGAGATTGTGGCTAGCAGAACTAAATATACAATTGGGTGCTGCTATAGACCAGGTGATGAAAAAGATGGTGGTGACAGTATGCACAAGCAAATAGAAGAAATGGGTGGAAGGAGGGTAATTATTATGGGAGATTTCAACTATGGTCGCATTGATTGGAGTGAGGAGAGGACACAAGCGAGGAAGGAACTGGATTTTATGCGGTTATTAATGGATAACTATCTGCGACAGCATGTAATGGAAAATACTAGGGGTCAGAGAGTGCTTGACCTAGTAATTACATCTGAGGATTTGGCTGTAACAAATATGACCACATTGCCACCAATCATAGGGTCTTAACTTGGGAGGTGGCTAAAGGTGTAGAATTTTCAATTAAGACAGGGTACATGTGGAATTATCGGGCTGGAAAGTATGACAAGCTTAGGAGTTTGATTGTTTCAGTGCCATGGCATGTACAACTGCAAGGACTAGAAGTTGATAGTGCATGGGAGGTAGTTAAGAAGTGCATGCATGAAGCAATGGCTGACTGTATACCTAGAGTCCGAATAATAAATCAAGTATGGGTTAAATGGATGAATAACACCATTAAGCTTGAGTTGCAAAAAAAGAAACAACTATGGAGGGAATTTAAGGAGAAGGGTGACCGGCAGGCACATGAACGGTATAAAGCGCAGGCCAGAAGGGTGACGAGTGTGGTAAGAAAAGCAAAAAAGGATTACGAAAGAACATTGGCCATGCAGGCTAAAGAGAATCCTAAACAGTTTTTTAGATATGTAGCAAGTAAAAGGAAAAATGTACATGGCAGATTGATTTTAAAGAATGCCGATGGTAGGGAGGTAACTGAATCAGTTGAGATAGTTGAGTTACTGAGTGAGCACTTTGCAAAAGTATATCATCCAGGTGGTGACATTGCAGAAACAAATAAACCAGTAGATTATACGGGAATTGTGGTTAATGAAGTGGAGGTGAGTAGTCTATTGCATAACCTCAGTGTCAATACATCTGTGGGATTGGATGGTATACCAGCTCGTGTTGTACGAGAAGCAGCTAAAGAATTGTCAGTACCCTTGACCATTTTGTTTAATTTGAGTCTCGGGTCTGGGTTAGTCCCGAGCGGGTGGAAAGAGGGGAAAAATAGTTCCACTGCATAAAGGTGGTTCCAAGACTGCTGTTGTAAATTACCGACCGATTAGCATATCAGGAATCATTGTCAAGGTCTTAGAGAAAATAGTCAAGAGGAAAATACAAGATTGGATAGAAGAAAATGGGATACTGTATCGGGGACAGCATGGTTTTGTGAAGGGTAGGTCATGCCTCAGTAACTTGCTCACATATTATAACACAGTGACGGCTGAACTGGATAAGGGTAATGGGTTTACGGTTATTCTACTGGACCTTGCCAAGGCCTTTGACAGGATTCCACATGGAATTCTAATCAGTAAATTGCAGCATATGGGAATGGACATAGGGTTGGTGAGATGGATAGGAGGGTGGTTGATGGAGAGATATCAGAGAGTGGTTTACTCAGGAGTAGAGTCCACAAGACGGCCTGTGACTAGTGGTGTGCCACAAGGATCTGTTCTTGGACCACTGCTGTTTAATTTGTTCATAAATGATATAGGATATGATCTGAGAGGAACAGTTGATTTGTTTGCAGATGATGCTAAGTTGGGTAGGGCAATAGTGAATGCAGATGACATCAAAATTTTGCAGGATGATTTGGATAGATTGGAGGTCTGGGCTAAGGAGAATGGATGTCAGTTTAATGTGGCAAAATGTAAGGTTATGCATTTTGGGGTGAAAAGATTGGCGGCAGTTTACTGCATTGGTGGAACCGTGCTCCAGGAAATTGATGAGGCATGAGATTTAGGAGTGTTGGTAGATAAGGAATTGAAATTTAGGGGACACATTGCAAAAGTGGCCAAAACAGCTCATCAAATCACTTGGTTGCTGAAGAATACGTTGACAAGCAGGTTATTGTTCCTCTGTATCGAGCCTTGATAAGACCCCATCTAGACTACTATGCTCAGATTTGGTCACCTAGGTTTCTTCTTGATGGGGAGGAGGTGGAGAAGATCCAGAGGCGAGTGACCAAGATGATAGCAGGTCTGTGGAATGAACCGTATGAGAACAGGTTGAAGATTTGTGGGTTGCAAAAATTGGTTGATAGGCGGAGGAGGGGAGATATGATTGAAACATTCAAATTACTGAAGGGTTTCTATAAAATTAATTCAGAAGATATTTTTGAGAACAAGGCTGGTTGTGGGAGGACTAGGGGACATCCATGGAAACTGGGCAAAAGTGTGGTTAGTAAAGGTGTTAGAGCTGGGTTCTTTACTTTTAGAGTAGTGAATGAGTGAAATGCGCTCCCTGAGTCTGTGGTGGATGCTGTGACAGTGAATGAGTTTAAGGCGAGGTATGATAGATACTGTATGAATGTCAAATAGTTGTGATGAATATGATTTGGGGCCTCCCTCGATGAGTCTAATGACTCCCTGGAGTTGCCCGTAATAATAGTAATATTATTGATCCATCTAACTTCTACGTGAACCCCCCCCCCAAATTTGGGTAATACTTGATATTGTTACCTCCAGATACCTATTAATTATTCCTCATTTACTGCTACACATCCTTGCCTTGCAGTTTTTTCTGCCACAGTACAACTTCAAGCTTTCTCCATCCCTAAGCATGTCATGATCACTTGCCTTGTAGTTCCACATTTCCTCTTAGCATTTAGTTGCATGCATTTTTCATATCTACAAAACTCATATACAGATCCTTCTTATATTGCTAATTTCTGAACTAATATTTGTCTTAAAATAAAAATCTGATCTCGACAACATTTGTTTGCAATTAACTTATCTATTCTTCTCCAAGTTTCTCTTTCACAAATTTTTTGAGCCACTACTCAAGCATGCATGCATAAATCATACACTTAAATAGGGAAATTATTATTATTACAGGCAACTCCAGGGAGTCCTTGGACCCTTTCAGGGAGGCCCTAAACATCATGTCCACCCCCCCCCCCCCCCACCCCCCCCCCCCCCCACCCCCCCCCCCCCCCACCCCCCCCCCCCCCCACCCCCCCCCCCCCCCACCCCCCCCCCCCCCCACCCCCCCCCCCCCCCACCCCCCCCCCCCCCCACCCCCCCCCCCCCCCACCCCCCCCCCCCCCCACCCCCCCCCCCCCCCACCCCCCCCCCCCCCCACCCCCCCCCCCCCCCACCCCCCCCCCCCCCCACCCCCCCCCCCCCCCACCCCCCCCCCCCCCCACCCCCCCCCCCCCCCACCCCCCCCCCCCCCCACCCCCCCCCCCCCCCACCCCCCCCCCCCCCCACCCCCCCCCCCCCCCACCCCCCCCCCCCCCCACCCCCCCCCCCCCCCACCCCCCCCCCCCCCCACCCCCCCCCCCCCCCACCCCCCCCCCCCCCCACCCCCCCCCCCCCCCACCCCCCCCCCCCCCCACCCCCCCCCCCCCCCACCCCCCCCCCCCCCCACCCCCCCCCCCCCCCAACAAGTCATCCAATATCATTAGCAGTATGTCCCCTCCACTTCTGTCCTCTCTCTTTCCTTCCTAAAAATAGCGTACCATTTACACTCGATACCAGTTAGTATATCTGATTCTGATATCCAGGTCTCACTAATGCCTATAATCTGAGGTCCCAACATATTGACCAATGCAACAAACTCTACCCCTTTGTTTCTGATACTCATAGCATTCGTGTATAGATATAATAATCTATCTGCATGTTCTTTTTTATACTTTTGTCTGCATTGTGCATGACACAGTTGGACAACTTGGAGATCTCTTTTCTTCTCTAGTGCCTTATACATGGAAACAGCTTTGCACACATTTGATGTGTCCGAACTGGGTGAATACAAAGTCTAAATTGTTCTCTCTCCTCATCAGCATTTCCATGGTAAAGCCTATTCCCATCATTAACACATTTATAAAACATTGTCGCTCTTCAACTCACATTCTCACCATTCCCCCTTTATAATTTAGTTTCCCTGACTTCCTGTGTTAGGTCTCATACCAGTTATTAGATTTTCTAGACTCATGATACCAAACACATTCAGGTTTGGTATCATGAGTTTTATTCACGCTCTTATACAAATCCAATCTTTCCTCAAACTCACTCCACACATCCAAAAACTCACATCTATTCCTTCTACACAGCCTGTGCATTGAATCATTTGCTATCATAGCCCTTCTTCTTAATTCATTTTTTCATATTTAAGTAAAATGCTAACGATTTTCACTCTTACCTCTTCCAACAACCTTTGCATGTCCTCTCTCTCGTACTGAGTTTATTGCTAGTTTCTTGGTATCTTTCATTTATAATACTGTATAACCAAGTGGAAAATCTTCCAACAACTGTCTCTAATTCAGAGTATTTTAATAATAAGGTGCGACACCTTTTGGCTAATTGTATATGAAAATATGGCTTCTGCATTACTTCAATCTTAGTATCATTCCTTAGTCTGACTCATACTGATGAGCCCTCAGTAAAAGTGGTCTAAGTAGTGACCCTTTCCATAATGCATAGTATTACACATGTCTGCAAGGACATGTGCTTTTCATTATGGGATACTAAGGCAGGTGATGTGAAGTCATTAGTTTCTATATACGAGTTGCTCCAGTCCTGAAAATACTTCATGTGCAAGCTTGTTTACTTACACTTAGATAAACTATGTGTTTAGCCAATGGCACTATCTTACTCTCCTTCTCCCCCCTCAAGGAACATGTCCCATTGCAAGACTTTCATTAAATAGTCAAGTCACTAGCATGGTCAGTTCCACAGCACTTTCCTTAAAAGACATGGTGAAATTCCATCTAGTCCCCTCCTCCTACCTTACTGATACTTAGTGTAATCGGTATTCAGAACACATCCTCTTCATTCACTTCACCACCCATTATTCTTCTAGGAATAAAATCTGTTCTACTGGGATAGAACTCACAAAAAAAAAGTGATCATTATATATCTCAACTATGTCATCTGCATTTGCACCCAAGTCCCATCTCCATACAGGAAGGTTATTCACCCACTATTATTTTTCCTCCTACTTGCCACATAGCGAAAAACTCCTTGGGATTCTACTTGGATTGTGGTGCTGGTCTTCTCTCATATTCTAATTTTTCTCTCCTTGTAGTAGTAGTCACTTTTGTAGCCCGAGTCTTATACTGCTCCTCATGCAATTCTTCTAAACCTCTCTCTCTGTCTTTCATAATTTTATTTTCATTTGCAATTCCTCTTTTATTTCTCTTGTCACCCAAAATTGGCATGAAAATCAGCAATATAAATATAAAGATTATTAAAACAGGTAGTGACAATGAAAAAACTAAAACACTAACTTGTTCTGTACGTTTCTCAAGAACCTGTAGAGCAAATAAAGTATTGCAACTATTTAGATCAAGATTCATGCAAGTTAAAAATCAGTTTAGAAGACAAAAATATATGATTCACAACATGTCTATCGCATCGCTTGTTTTATGACAATTTCCACAAACCTGTCACCTGCACTTTCTCATTCCCCCCCCCTAAATCTGGGCACACAAGTACAGATGTTGATGATTGCATAAGGCTTCAGAGGCAGCTTCAAATAATACATACAATGAGGAACTGGAAGGGAAGGAGATCAGCACAGCTTGGGATTTAATTAAAGAACACATGAAAACAACACTCTCAGACAGTATTCCAAAAGTTTTTTAGGTAAGAATGAATTTGGGAAAAAATATTAAAAAGAATATACTAAACAGTACCTAGAATAATGTTCTGCATCCTCTGCAATATACTTGACAGGTGTATAAAGTTAAAAAGCAAGCAGTGTGAAATCAAGCCACAAGACATTCACAGGAGAATTATCTTGTTCCCTGGTTATGTGAGATCAGCAAAAGAACAAGATATTTCTCATGACATTATAATGCACGAACTTCATGATTTCTCTGCTTCATTTCCTTGTGGGGGTGCTTCTGATTTAAATTTTGGCACCAAATACTTTTCATCAGACAATTTTAAATCCATCCCTTAAATCAGCCCAATATCTTTATCTTTAGTGCCCATACTAAAGTTAGAAATAATTGGAAGAAAATTTTCAACACATCCAAAACTGATTTTGAAAGGGCTAAAAATGCCATTTTTAGAACAGTTTTCCCTAATTTAAAGACTTTTACAATCTACAGGTCTTTAAATCCAAAATTACCAACTTTCATCTTTCTGTGCATCCTCAAAATGTTTTCTGGTTTCTTGTAAACGCATATGGCTGTAAGTTTTGTCCAACTGTGCTTCTACAACTGATGATGCAGGTTATTAGTCACAAAGCTGGTCTAATTACTTGTATTTCTGAAAATATTTCCTTTCTGTAGAAATATTTTAAGAGACTTGTGCATATTTTTTTCCTTATGGCCCTTCTTCTATACTCTTCACTGTTATACCGCGGCAACAGACTCACCAACCTAACTCTCTCACTCTTCTCTTTTGCAACCTCAAGCAATTCCTTCATATCCTAACTCATAGCCTTTTTGTTTCCTTTCAAATCATTTGTACCTGCCACCACTATCAATTCTTTCAGCCGCTGCTTTTGCATTCTAATTGACTCGCTTACACTCTTAACGTTTGCACTGGGTTGGTACGATTTTGTTAAACTCTCAACTAACACACACCTCTTACTAAGGAATCTCCATGCAACACACGCTCTCTCATTTTGTTTACACTCACTATCATACCCTTATTTTTTCTATCATACTTTTGCCGATTATTAGTCGGTACGCTTGGTAAACATTTTTGCCAACTCTCCAGCTGCCGATTTACCTTATGTATCGCTCTGCGTAATAAAGCAATCTCACTCATTGCATCAGTGTCATCATTTTTCTCCGATGATTCATTCAATCATTCTGTATGTTTACCTTCATTCACACTTTCAACGCCACTCTCACAGACATCAGGTACTACCTTGCAAATATCACCATTCATACCTCGAATATCACTGTTATCTAGATTCTCACTTTCATCAACGATATCACTCACACGACCTGAAGCACTCTTGATATCCTCACATTCTTTACACTTTTTGCACACGTGGATGGCATATTGTTCTCCTGTCTGATAGACTTCTCTCACTAACTTGACTCAAATGTATGACCTTCACCTTTTTATCTATCAAGCTTTTTCAGAGCCCATTTCTTTAATCTGTCCACATACACACATTCCAGAGTAATGAGATAATCATTCTCTCTAACACTTCTTTATCATGCAGATAAAGAAGACAGGCAACTATATGTAGCCTAATTAATGCCTACAATTAAACTATAAATTCCTTATCCCAATTCGTCAGGGTCCTCATTATGGCATTAATATTTAGCCTTGGAGCATTCTAGCTTGGTAACTTCTACAACTTTTATAATGTGTCTCCTAAACTTCAGCTTCCTATCCACCAACACTCTCACATCACTGTCTCCTCCTCCCAGAGTGAAGTTCCTTCATTACAGTCCATCTTTATCCATCTTCTCTGGTCCAAAATGCATGCCTTTACACTTAGCAAAAGTGAACTGATATTCCCATTTATCTGCAGTACCATCCTATTCAAATCTTCATATAACAACACTACAAGAAAGATTTCTGAAATCACTCTTCCTAATTTAGCATCATCAGAAAACATCTGAATATTTCTCTCAGATTACACAAACTGCATGTTGTGCTCTTAGAGAAGAATACAGAGACAAATGTAAGAAAGCTAAACACTTTGTAAAATTAGTTGAATAAAAGTAATGGGAGGACCTTGGCAACAACATAGAAATAAATATTAAGAAGATGTCAAATTTTGGAGGTTGTTGAAGAAGCTCAGAAATGGAGGAAAGAGTGCTGTAAAAGAAATTACAGATGATAAAGGTGATATTGAAATAGGAGAAAAAGATATCCTTGAAGTATGGAGTAATACTTTGAAAAATTGCTAAATGAAACAAGCAGTGATGATAGCATAGTGGTAAAAAGCACTGACCAGGCATGCAGTCAGGAATAAAGTAGAAAAAGTCATCAAAAGCCTGAAATATGAAAAGACAGCAGGAGTAGATGATATTTGACCAGAATTGCTCAAGTATATAAAAGTCTTACAGTGGCTGCACTGCATAGTTCAGAAGGCCTGGACAGAGGGACGAATTAGAGATTATTGGAGTAGAGTTCTCATAGAAGCCATATATAAAAGGGGAAATAAAACTGAATGTGATAATTACAGAGGAATTTCATTACTGAGTGTTCTTCCTGGTAAGATATATGCAAGTATGCTTGAGAATGATTGTGGATGGGAAGCTTAGTGAAGAACAAGCTGGGGATTCAGGCCAAATAGAGGCTGTCAGGATCATATTTTCACTTTACGACAGATAGTTGAGAAATCATGAGAATATAACAAAGATCTGTATTTAAGCTTTGTAGATCTGTAAAAGGCATATGACAAGGTGCCAAGCTATTCAAAACGCTACAGTTATATGGTGTCAATGGGACATTATATCAAGCAATATTTAGTCTTTATTTGAGCTGTAAGTCAGCAGTTAGAATTGGAGGAAATACAAGAAGGTGATTTAATGTTAAATCTGGTGTCAGACAAGGATGTACATTAACTCCTCTGTTATTTATTATCTATGTGGATCACATTATGAAGGAATGTGGTATTAAACCTGATATTAGAATTGGAGATGTTAATCTCAGCACTTTGATTTATGCGGATGATGTTAACTTCTAAATAAATCCGCTACAAATCTGCAAGATTCCCTAAATTTTATAACTGTTGTAATAGATAAGATACAGAAGCATTAAAAAGACAAAAACAATGAAAATAGGCAGAAACATTGAAAATATCAACTGCATTGTGAATAGAGAACCTATTGAACAAGTAAAACATTTCAGCTTACTTAGGCATGCTTTTTAGTGAAGATGGTAAATTAAATATGGACATAGACAGCAGAATCAACAAAGCAGGTATGGTAGGAAGTCAACTGAATAAATTTACATGGAATAAGAGAGAAATTAGCCAAAACACTAACTTAGCTGTATACAAGACAGTGTTGAAACCAATTTTATCGTATGGATCTGAGAGCTTGGTCAGAAGTAAAACACTTGACCGAAGACAAGAAACTACAGATATGAGAGCCCTGAGAAAGATTATGGGCATGAACAGATGGCATCAATGGCAATATCATATTAAATACGAGGATATTAGGAAAGAATTTGACATTGTCAGGATCCAGGAATGTTAATGCATTCCTGGCTTCTGATTAGCATTGAACTGGATCATGAATTAGCATTCCTGAATATATAATATAATATATATAAAATAAAATATAAATAAAAAATATAGAATATAGAATACAAAATTGTACTCTATTTCTAACCAGTCCCTCTCTCACTTTTGCTACCACACTCTGATGCACAACTGGCCTATAATCTGACACTCTAATTTGGATTCTTCCACATGTGGTAGTAGTTGTACTACTACTACTATTGTGCCCTCCCACATTTCTGGGACAGATCTTGTTTGTCAGACTCACGTTAAACAACCAGTCAAGGACAATGTCATCTCCCATGCACATTGCTTTTATATTCATAGCAATATCCCACAGCCTTATTAATATCAAGTGTACTTAAATTTCAAACTCTTGCTTTTCCTGAACTGCTAAAGTCCCCTTGTTTCCTGCTGTTATTCACCATTACAGACACATTCACCCTTTCTTCTAACAGCCATATAACTGTAGTATTCTTTGTGAGATTTCATTTTGCATCCTCAGACAATGTCTATTAATATGCCAATTTCTTTTTACTAGTGTGTGTTTTATTTTTCTGGTGATGTCTTTTACTGGAGCTATTGCATAATTTCATGAATTATACAAAAGAGATGCAGTGAACTGAATTTGAACAGATTCCCAGGCATAGGTTGTTATTCTCCAACTCAGCTAGTTATACTGTGGTAGGTCACCAGACTGTTCCTTAGTTCATAATAGTCTGCTGCTCTGCAAATCCACACATCTCTTTTGTTCTGCAAAAATTGCACCTGTCTAGCCTACTTTCCATTTATGTTCTGTCAACCACATGATCACTCATCAACTGGTACCATCATAGTGACTTCATCTGTTCACTATACAAGACTATTATTCTTGTATAAGAATAATTCCACTTGAGTAAGATAGTTATTCAAAAGCAATTCATCGAATTCATTCTCTGTGTTATTTCCTGTTTCATTTTTGTCCGGCTTGGTTGGACGAGTGGTTAGCATATCTGCTCTCCAGCCAACAGGCTGTGGGTTCGAATCCTGCCATGGGCATGGGTGTTTATGATTGTCTGTGAAAATACTACTGGTGGTGGACAGTAGATGGCGTAGATTATGTGACTGGTGGATGATGGGTAGATGAGGTTGAGAGGTGGAGACAGAGAGTTGTAGAGTAGAGGTTCCCTCCCTCGATGAGTCTTGGACTCTCTGGAGATGTCAAATAATAATGATAATAATTTTAGTCACTCATTATTATCATCTGCCTGTGATTCACCAATCTCATATCCATCATCTTCTGTCAACCATGTCTCATTTACACCAGTGATTTGAAGACCACTGCCACAAACTCTGTCCTTGCATTGGTATATGAGCATAATGGCTTGCCTTGGTCTCCCTTTCCTTTATCACTTTGTCACCCCAATACATTTTATTTTGCTTTGTTTTATTTTTCAAAACAAGTGACATTAGAATGTTCCAGATTTTCTGACAGCTGAGACAGGTAAAGATGGCTGGGGAATAATGTTATTCTAAGAAGAGATATCTCGCCTTGTAGGTCTTACCATAAGTATCAAGTCATTTCATTCACAAGGTACTAAAGTCATGTTTTTCCCTTTTAAGCACTATGTGTAGATTCTTCATGTTTTCATTCTTGCCCTTTATGAGTGATTATTTGTCAGCCAAGAAGAGTGGAGTATGTGTTATCAACAAAATAGGATGGGGAGGGGTGGGGGGTAGCAGTCAGTAAGAGGAAATTATTGGTGAATAGGAGAAAAAGGGAGATGAAAGAACAAAATCTTTGTCAAAGAAAACGAGAGCATCATTCCAAAAAAACACTGGCAGTATAACTAGATGAGTGAGGATACTGTTTCAGTGTTGATAAATGCAGAATTTTACGATTGAAGAATACAGTGTTATTGATTGACCCAAACTATTTGGATTATTAAACTTCGTAAAAGATATAAAAAGTTCCTCGAAATTCGGTTTTGGAGCATCATCCGAAGTAGGTAATTTAGCGACATCAGTATTCTTACTAGTGGTTGCTACTTCTTTGATATTTTCCTCAGCGGTCGTCTCTTCTTTGATATTTTCCTTAGCGGTTGCCATCACTAATATGAAGTACAGCCAAAGATCACAAGCAAACCCGCAAACGACCTTTTTGGAAGATGGAATCAATTTTGGAAGATGGAATCATTCCATCTTCCAAAAAGGTCGTTTGCAGGTTTGCTTGTGATCTTTGGTTGTACTTCATATTAGTGATGGCAATCGCTAAGGAAAATATCAAAGAGACGACCGCTGAGGAAAATATCAAAGAAGTGGCAACCACTAGTAAGGATACTGATGTCGCTAAATTACCTACTTCGAATGATGCTCCAAAACCGAATTTCGAGGAACTTTTTATATCTTTTTGAAGAATACAGTATTTTACAATTTACAACCCGAATAAAACTTCCTTTAAAACAAAGTTTTATTCGTTTTTTTTTTTTTTTTTTTTTTTTAGGGGAGGGGTGGAGAAATTAAAAAGAAAATGAGAAGGCAAAATAGTGAATTATTGTTCCACTGCAATGAGAAGACAATCTTGAATACTTTGCACATAAACAGGGATACTTCAATTTTGATCATCCTGTATAAGGCCTTGTGGAGTGCCATCCAGTGATCCAAATGCTGTGAAACTTTTGCAGGAATACATTGTGTGTCATATAGAAGCAATATCTGACAGGGTAAAAACAGTAGTTCCAGTATTCACCACTAAGGACGTTGTAAACACCAAGTGCATGGAATTTGCATATCATGCAACTTGGCAGGTGCCAGGAGGGTTTAAAAAGATGGACAGAGAAATTTCCCTTAATTCTTGTTGTTAATACCGTCCACAGTGATAGCACTAACCTTGCCTCAATGTGTTTTGCTTGTGAGCTCTACTACCTAAATAATTGCAATGTTGTTGCTGCACTCTGCGAATTTTCTCACCTAAACTAATGTTGATTAAGTCCAATATCTGCATATGCTCTGTGATAAATGATTAGACATTTTAAAGAAATGGGATCATTGGGAGTTAGACCTGGAAGAGGTTGCAAACCAATCAGTTAGCAACAAGTGAATGAAGTTGCTACTGTCACTGTAGAGTAGGCCTAACACAATGCCTCTAATCTAACTGATAAGCTTAGGCGTTGCTGGTTATTCATGACTTATTTTTTCACGGTATTAACAACACCACAAACACTTTTATTAACAAGGATGTTTTATTAACGCTAATATTTCGCTGATTCATCAGAGAAGCATCATCAGAGAAGCATCATCAGAGCACAACACACATGTAAACGCGACAGTGAGTGAAACAATATAATTGCAGAAAGACAAAAGATCTAAAGTCCTATTTTTGGCGCCCTCTAACAAGGAAAAAAAAGAGAGCAGCAGTTATCCAGGAGTTTTTCTTAGGATAACCGTCTCCCAAATTTTTGGCAAATTAATGCAACCATATTTGTTAAGGTTGGGAGAATTCTTCAAAGCCATTGCTGACTCAAAAAATAGTCTTTCAGATCTATAACGACTTCTAAATAGCACATTCGTTTTTCTCCATCTAATACTGTGTGAAGGAGTGTCCAAAGCGTGGTCTGCCAGTCCCGACTTGCCATAGTAATAGTAGCGAATGTATCTTTCATGTTCTTCCAGGCAGATGTTCACTGATCTTCCTGTTTGCCCATAATAGGCTAAGTCACAGTCACATGGAACTTCATACACTCCTGGGTGTGCTAAAGGGTGAAGTTTATCCTTTGGTGAGCGGATCAGAGTTGCCAGCTTGACATGAGGCTTGAAGGTGGTGCGAAGGCCATGTTTCACCAATACTTTGGCTATCTTTTCCGATGTACCTCTGATATAGGGAATGGAAATGGTCATGTTGTATTCTTGTGTATTGGGGGGGGAAAAGTAATGGGCCTATGTAGTATTTTTTCTATTTTGTAGGGATTGTAGCCGTTGGCTAAGAACGTATGGCGCAGGTACTGGAGTTAGTGGTCAGAGCTGTATCGTTAGAACAAATGGCTCTGGCTCTGTGTGTCAGTGTTTTTAAAATGCCGTACTGTTGGACTGGATGATGATGTGATTGTTTATGTAGGTATCTTCCTGTGTGTGTAGGCTTCCTGTAAATAGAAAAAGATAGTGATCCATCTGAAAGGCGGGTGACTAATGTGTCAAGAAACCCTGCATTTATGGATTACCAAAAATCCACAAAACTAATGTTCCCCTACGCCCCATAGTTGATAGCATAGATAGTCCCACATATAAACTGGCCCGGCATTTAGCTAAGTCGCTTGCCCCTCTTACTGGCAACTCCTCTACTTTTGTAAAAAATTCTATCCATTTCAAAACACTGGTTAAAAATCTAATCCTAAAAAATTCAGACATAATGGTTAGTTTCGATGTCACCTCCCTATTTACCAATGTACCACTTATAGACACTCTTGAATTAATCAAGTCTAAATTTCCCCCAGATATTTTCGAATTATTTCAATTTACCATGAATGCAGGTTACTTTACATGGGGGGGGAAATTCTACAAACAGATTAATGGTACTGCTATGGGTTCCCCCCTCTCCCCCCCGTTAGCAAATTTTTACATGGAACACTTTGAAAACAAAGTACTTACCACAGCTACATACAAGCCACTAGTGTGGTTGCGCTATGTAGATGATGTGTTTGCCATCTGGCCCCATGGACAAGACACTTTGGATGCTTTTGTCACCTACCTAAACAGCCAACACCCCAAAATTCACTTCACAGTAGAAAAAGAATCAAATAACTGTTTACCATTTCTTGACACATTAGTCACCCGCCTTTCAGATGGATCACTATCTTTTTCTATTTACAGGAAGCCTACATACACAGGAAGATACCTACATAAACAATCACATCATCATCCAGTCCAACAGTACGGCATTTTAAAAACACTGACACACAGAGCCAGAGCCATTTGTTCTAACGATACAGCTCTGACCACTGAACTCCAGTACCTGCGCCATACGTTCTTAGCCAACGGCTACAATCCCTACAAAATAGAAAAAATACTACATAGGCCCATTACTTTGCCCCCCCCCCTAATACACAAGAATACAACATGACCATTTCCATTCCCTATATCAGAGGTACATCGGAAAAGATAGCCAAAGTATTGGTGAAACATGGCCTTCGCACCACCTTCAAGCCTCATGTCAAGCTGGCAACTCTGATCCGCTCACCAAAGGATAAACTTCACCCTTTAGCACACCCAGGAGTGTATGAAGTTCCATGTGACTGTGACTTAGCCTATTATGGGCAAACAGGAAGATCAGTGAACATCCGCCTGGAAGAACATGAAAGATACATTCGCTACTATTACTATGGCAAGTCGGGACTGGCAGACCACGCTTTGGACACTCCTTCACACAGGATTAGATGGAGAAAAACGAATGTGCTATTTAGAAGTCGTTATAGATCTGAAAGACTATTTTTTGAGTCAGCAATGGCTTTGAAGAATTCTCCCAACCTTAACAAATATGGTTGCATTAATTTGCCAAAAATTTGGGAGACGGTTATCCTAAGAAAAACTCCTGGATAACTGCTGCTCTCTTTTTTTTTTTTTTTTTTTTTTTTTTTTTTTTCGTTAGAGGGCGCCAAAAATAGGACTTTAGATCTTTTGTCTTTCTGCAATTATATTGTTTCACTCACTGTCGCGTTTACATGTGTGTTGTGCTCTGACAATGCCTCTGTTGAAGTTCTCTTGAATGGGTAGAAATGCAGTATCAAGACATATGAATGTGCCCTAAAAAAACTGTCTGGCTAGATTCTGCATTTCTATTCATTCAAGATAACCCTTAGAAAGCGGTTAACATTCCTTGCCTGAATGGAGTTGGATGCTGCATGGCCATGAATGATTTTTGGTGGGATGAGGCTCCCTTTCACCTGAACTGTGAATACCCACAATTTCTAGGTATCGGATACTCAAAACCCACATGCAATCCAACAAATTCCTTTGCATTCACCCAAAGTTACTGTCAGGTACTGGTTTACAACTTTGTTTATCATTGGACCATTCTTCTTTGAGGACATTTCCCAGTCAGGTGGAAATGTAACCCTGTAACCTACTCAGTTACTTCCAAACGGTATTGAGATATGGTAAGCAATTTTGTTGTGCCACAGCTACAGCAGTGCCTGTGCATGGATTAAGTTATTTTCAATCAGGATGTGGCCCCTCCACACATTGTCGATCCGTACAGGTGGTTCTTTGAGAACATTTCACGAAAGCCAGAAGATCAGCCATGTGTTTCCCACTGCATGGCTGCCTCATTCACCTGATCTGACTCCCTGCGACTTCTGGCTCTGGGGATTTCTCAAATACATAGTTTATCAAGATCATCTTGATAACCTGCCAGTATCGAAAGACAACAATGCAGCATCTATGCAGTATCAGTCCTCACAAGCTACATTCTTCCATTTGCAAAGGTTGCAGTTTGGGGCATACTGGGAAGGGCTGCACACTACATCCTGCGAATGCAAAATGGAAGTGAATAAAAATGTGTTATTTTTGCTGGTATCACACCCTGGTGGTGAATGTTGGAACTTTTTTCCTCAGATATCACTTCCACATAATGTGCAGTGTATTCCTGCAAAGTTTTGCAGCATTCAGATCACTAGGTGGTGCTCTACGATGCCTTAAACAGAAATATTTTAATTCTGATCACCCTGTATTTTGTCACTTGAAGTGATGATTGAAACCTTGAAGGTTCCAAACACAATTGTGCTAAAACATTATAATCCAAAGACTGCAGTCCATAATAACTGCAAAAAAATTAGTAAATCTAAAGCTTATATCATAAGCAACAAATGCGTTTAGCTTCCTTGTGAAGTCTGTTGAGCAAAACTTCTACCCTATTATATTTCTTTAGGACCTACCTTTCACAAACATATGCTTTGTGAAAGGTAGGTCCTACTTTAGTAATGTCCTCATATTTAATAATAAAGTGACAGCTGAGTTGGATATGGCTACACCATATTACTGAACTACAAAGGCATTTGACAGGCCACTGCATGGAAAACCTACATTGAAGTAGGTGGAAATGAATATGAAACTAGTGGCATGGATGGGAGAGATGGCTGAAAGATAGACTCCAGCAAGTTCTAAATGGTGTAGAATTCAGAATGAGGGTGACTAGTGTAATGTCTCAGGGCCCTAGGGCCACTGCTGTTTGATTTATATATTAATGTGTGTAGGGAATAATTTGAGAAAAAGTATCCAGTCATTTGCTAATGACTCTGCAAGGCAATAGTTAATAAAGGTGATGTAGAGATCCTGAAGGATGATTTAAATAAATTGGGTAGTGTGCACAAACTATAGTGCTTTTAACGTGGCAAAGCATAAGGTAATGCACTTTGGGATGAAAAGATTACATATGAATTACAGGAGATTAATGAAGGTAGAAATTCATGGATAACATTGGCACTTCAGAGGGCATATTGCAGAAGTGGTCACAAACAGTTAAAAGAAAAACCTGGATGTTGAAGAACGCATTGTCATGTAGGAATAGAAATATTATTATCTATCTTTTTAAGATAAGGCTGTGTTAGAGCCACAACATAATTGATATAGGCTGATTTGGCCTCGTAGGGAATCTTGGTGAATCAGGCTGTGAGGATAAACTTTAAGGTATATATGGAAGATTATTTTGCACTTGATTACACTATAATAAATTTAGTTTAATCCTTTATCCAAGTGTAAGCAAACAAAGTTTGCACCTGAAAATATCTTCAGGACTGAGGTAAGGTGGTATGACACTTGGCAACTCGCAGCAAAGGTGGACCAAGCTCTCGTCACTCCTTGTCTCAGTATCTCCCATAATGCAAAGCACATCTCCTTGCAGACATGTATAAGGCAGAAGCAATAGGAGAGGTCACATTTACCAATATGAGTTGCCAACAGGAGTACCACCTTATTATTAAATTACTTTGGATTTAGAGAAAGATGTTGGAAGTTTATTTTGCGCTTGGTTAGACTATAATAAATTTAGTTTAATGCTTTATCCAAGAGTGTAAGCAAACAAAGTTTGTGCCTGAAAATATCTTCAGGACTGAGGTAAGGTGGTGCAACTCACAGCAAAGATGGACCAAGCTCTCATCACTCCTTGTCTCTGTATCTCCAATAATGCAAAGCACATCTCCTTGCGGACATGTATAATGCTATGCATTATGGTAAGGGCCACTACTCATACCGGTTTCGACCTTTATTGAGGTCTCGTCAGTGGGAGGTAGACCCAGAAGTGGTGATGCAATCACCACTTGGATAAAGGATTAAACTAAATTTATTATAGTCTAACCAAGTGCAAAATAAACTTCCAACATCTTTCTCTAAATCCAGAGTAATTTAGTAATAAGGTGGTACACCTGTTAGCAACTCGTATAGGTAAATGTGGCCTCTCCTATTGTTTTTCTGCCTTAGTATCACCACTTTTGGGTCTGCCTCCCACTGACGAGACCTCAATAAAGGTCGAAACCGGTATGGGTAGTGGACCTTACCTTAATGCATAACATTATACATGTCTGCAAGGAGATGTGCTTTGCATTATGGGAGATACGGAGACAAGGAGTGATGAAAGCTTGGTCCACCTTTGCTGCGAGTTGCCAAGTGTTGTACCACCTTACCTCAGTCCTGAAGATATTTTCAGGTGCAAACTTTGTTTGCTTACACTTGGATAAAGGATTAAACTAAATTTATTATTGAAGGTATATTAGATTGCAAAGTCTAACTGATTTGCAGAAAAGACAGGACATGATATAAATTTATAAAAGGCTTCTATAAGACTGATATGAAAGAAATATTTTGGTACATGATGAGTAGACAGAGAACAAGGGGGTCACAAGTGGAAGTTGTGTAAGAGTGTGGTTATTACTAGATGTGAGGACTAGAATTTTTGTCTCAAAGTAGTGAATGACTTAAATGGATTGCCAGAGGTGTTTGCGATTCACAGAGCTCCGGAAATACAACTTAAATCTACTATCCACAAAACATTTTTACTCACCCAAGGTATCAATCTACTTATATAAATATTGTTATAGGTGATGTTTTAAAAAACTAAATGTTGTGAAGACAAATAATAAAATTCAGGAAAACAACACTAAAGTAGGTTGCATGCATGTGCTGTAGAATCAGACTCACTTTTCACAGTAGACTAAGTTACATGATCTGGTGTTTGACTTGTATCAGAATGATAATGTATTTTTTAAATAACAGTGTTAAAAAAGTGTTTCAGATACGTAATTACACTAAGCTAATTCACATTATAAGCTTAGAAAATAAGATTGGGACAATACTGTATTGCATTTGCGAGCCTACTTGATGGTTGAAGGTGTTGGAAGACAAAGATGTGTAGATTATTGTTATTAAGTGGATATCTCCTTGGAATCCAAGCCTCATTGTGGGACATCTGCATTAACCATTTCACAGTATACCATTATACTTCTTCCCACATTACATCAAGACTCACTGCAGGAGATCCCAACTACAATAATTATACAATAATTATCATCCCTCTCCTTAAAATGATTCACTGAAAACAACCTCAAGCAACGTATTCTACTCATTCACGACCCTTGTAGCAAAAAAAATAAATAAATAAAAAATCTAAACATTATATCTCTACAAACAACAAAATTACTCAGCTTTCAATGATGACCTCTTGTTTTTTGCCCTCATAGTGTATGTCAAAAAATTTCCCCTACACCCACTCCTAAGAAACCTATTAGCAGCTTATGTGTTTCTATCTTATCTCCTCTCCTGTGCCTGTCAGCTAATTTCTCTTACTCACAAATTTTCAATCTAACCTCATATAAAGTATTCCACAGAATGAAACCATCTTGGGGATTTGTTTAATATCACTTCCACAACCAAATTTGAGCAAGGCAGTTAAGATGAGAGCATATCAAAGCATTATAGAGAGGAATAATGATTTCTTTGTCCCAGCTACTAGTCAACATGTTTTTAAGCATCCAAGGAATCTGCTGTGCTGTTTTCTTATTTTTGTAATGCAGCCTCTAAATTTCAGTTCTCCATCGTCGATCACCTCCTCCTTCCCTTCATCATTTTCCATGGGTGAAACGTCATCAATATAATATATAATTTGAGTCCTTTACAATCCAATGTGCATAACTAAATTTTGCCACGTTGAAAAAAACCATTTTCCTTTGCTCGTAATATCTGTTTATTCAAATTATTGTGAAATCTATACCTCTTTTATTTACTATTGCCATCCCCAACTTAGCATCATCAAGAAACTGATCAAACAGTAATGCACATCAATAATAGAGCCCTAGACCACGCCACTAGTCACCTGCTTAATCTTTTATTCTACTCCATCATACACAATCCCTTGATTTGTCTGCCAGCCATACTCCTATCCATTCCCAATTTGTTCCACTTAACAGATTATCATGTGGTATCCTGTCAAATGCTTTAGCAAAGTCCAAAAATATCATAGGGTAGGCATTGCCTTTATCCAACTCTATCATCACTATTATAGAAACAGAGTAAACTGATAAAAAAAAAAAAAAGACATCCTCTTAACAAAACCATGCTGCCCATCCATCCATTCTAGTAGAATTCTGAATTTATCCAACTTTTTACCACCATTCCTGGCACAGTAATAGAAGAACCACAATAGTTAACTAAAACATGCCAATTTTTCATTTTTTGTTTATAATTACAGGTTTCTTTTGTTAATGAAATGATAGCAGGGGTGGCCTCTTGTGGGAATGGATACGTGGGAGAAGGGAGACGATGTCAGGTAGCACTGAGCCCAGTGGTCTAGAAGGGATAATGCTGGGTATAGAAACAATGGCATTTATATGTTTTATACTAATGCCAGGAGTATCCAGAATAAGAGAGAGGAATTGGTGGCACAGATAGCATCAGCCTGGCCAAAAATTATTGGGATCACTGAGACGTGGTTGACAGAAGGGGATATAATAACAGGAATAGAAGTCGCTGGGTACAGCATTTTTCGTCAGGATAGGAGGGGAAAGCGTCGTGGTGAGGTACTGCTTATGATAAGTGATGACCTATGTCCTCTAAGAGTGGAGGCTTTGGAAGGAAGTGAGACAAATGATTTTGAGAGCATATGGTGTGAGGTAGGCAAGACAGGATATTTAGTGGGGTGTTGCTACAGACCCAGGAGCAGAGAGGATGGGGACCAAGAGATGTTTAGACACCTAAGTTTGGCAAGTGCAAGAAGAATGATTGTTATGGGGGATTTTAACCACAGTAGTATAAATTGGAGAGAGGAAGATGCATGTAGCAATAGGGGAATGGAATTTCTAGAATTCTTGAGGGACAAATGTCTTAGGCAACATGTAACAGAGGGAACAAGAGGTTCAAGAGTTTTGGATTTGGTTATAGCATCAGAAGAGTTGATAATAACTGAGATGACATCTCTCCCACCAGTTGGAGAGAGTGACCATATGGTTTTGACTTGGAAAATGAACATACATGCAGGAGTATCAAAGAGATGGGAATTTATGTGGAATTATAAAGCAGGTGATTATAATAGTCTTAGACGTCAACTTCGGGAAGTTTCATGGAGGGAGGAATTGGAAGGCCAGGATATCATTAGTGCGTGGGAAATTGTGAAAGAATATTTGTTAGCAGCAATGGTAAGTTGTATACCACGAGTGAAGAAGAGGACACAATTTGGAGTAAAGTGGATGACAAACAATATTAAAAAGGAATTGCATGCGAAAAAGAGGCTATGGAAGAGATATAAGGAGACAGGTGAAGAGAGGATGCATGAAGAATATAAGACACAGGCCAGAAGAGTGACTAGTGTGGTACGGAAAGCGAAACTGGAATATGAGAGGAGGTTGGCCCTAAGATCCAAAGAAAATCCTAGGGAATTTTTTAGCTATGTGGCTAGTAGGAGGAGAAATGACTTTGGAAGAATGATATTGTGGGATAAAAATGGGAATAGAGTGATTGATGCAGAGGACATAGTGGAATTGTTCAATGAACACTTTATTGGAGTATTTCATCCTAGAGGACTCAGTTTTAATGCTAGAGGGATAGGGCTGGTTCGAGGTTTTGAGGTACAGGAGGAGAGTGTGTTTCAGATACTGAGTACTCTGGATGTCAGTAAAGCTTTGGGACTGGATGGCATTTCACCACGAGTTTTGAGAGAATGTGCTAGGGAACTGACAGTGCATTTAACCTGGTTTTTCAATGAAAGTCTAGCTTCGGCAAAGGTGCTCAGGGAATGGAAGGAAGGTAAGATAGTGCCATTGCATAACGGTGGTATCAGACTGGAAGTGTCTAATTATAGGCCAGTCTGTGTGTCATCAGTAGTTGTTAAGATCTTGGAGAAAGTAGGAGGGACCGTATACAACATTGGGCAGATGAGGGTAATGTTATCTGTGAGAGTCAACATGGATTTGTGAAAGGGCGCTCTTGTTTTAGCAATATGCTAGCCTTTTATAATAAAGTGACAAGAACATTAGATGAGGGAAAGGCATATACTGCAATTTTCTTAGACTTAGCAAAGGCATTTGACAGTGTGCCACATGATAAGCTGATATTTAAGTTGCAGCACATGGGTCTGGATGTCAGATTGGTCAACTGGATTCAGGATTGGCTGTCTGATAGGTATCAGAGAGTTGTGTATGGTGGAGCAGTTTCAAGGAGGCAGAAGGTTCCACAAGTGGGGTCCCACAGGGCTCAGTACTAGGACCTTTATTGTTTAACCTTTATATCAGTGACATTGCCAGTGGATTGCAAGGGGATATTCAGTTGTTTGCAGATGATGCAAAGCTAGGAAGGATTATTAGTAATAGTGCAGATGTGGTGGCCCTGCAAGAGGATTTTGAATAAGCTGGATAGATGGGCAAATGAATGGTGGTGTCAGTTTAATGCAACAAAATGTAAGGTCTTGAGGTTTGGGAAACATCGATGGGATGTAGCATACTCTATGGGAGGAGTTATGTTGGAGGAAGTAGAGGAGACACGAGATCTGGGGTTGATGGTTGATAGAAACCTGAAGTTTAGGGGACATATTGCAAAGGTGGTGAAGGTAACACAGAGGATTGATGCAATTATGAGAAGGACACTGACCTGCAGAGATAAGAGGATTATCATTCCGTTGTATAAGTCTCTGATCAGAACACACTTGGACTATTGTTCTCAGATTTGGTCTCCAGGATTTGAAAGGGATAAATTAACTGTGGAAAGGATACAAAGATGGTTTCAGGACTATACAAGGATAGTTATGAGGATTGGCTGAGGGAATGTGGACTGCCGAGTATGGTGGATAGAAGAAGGAGAGGTGATATGCTTGAGACATTTAAACTGTTGAGAGGTGGGTACAGGGTTGACACTGGGGAGTTCTTTCGCTTGGTTGAACAGCGGAAAGGAGTGATGACAAGAGGCCATCCCTGGAAGTTACGAAAGGAAACTGTGAGCAAGAGTGAGGAGTGGTTTCTTTGCGTGGAGGGTGGTTGAACCATGGAATGCATTGCCTGATGGAGTGGTGAGAGCGAGAACGGTCAATGAGTTTAAGGAGTGGTATGATAGACTTTGTGTTTCTTAGGGGAGAACTCCCCTCGATGAGTCTTGACAGACTTTCTGTTCTTAGGAAGGATGTCCCACGATGAGTCTTTCGACTCCACGGAGGCCTGAATAATAATAATAATAATAGACATATATTAACTAATATAAAAGCATTGATTTGATTATAATTATTTATTGGAAAGATTACTGTAATTTAATTTAAATGCACTCATGATATGAGAAGCTTATTATTTTTCTTGAAGTGTAATACTTTAACATTATGTGGTGGCTCATAGTTTTGGAGCCCAATTGCAGATATTTATGAATATTAAAAAGATAAATGTTTATAAGCTTTCAACTGTTCTCTTATTGTTGTGGGTTGATGATACAGCAGATTTTGTAATTATCGATATATGGGATAATATATCGATAATAATATAATACAGGGGAAATGTTTCAGCATTTAACTAGGGGGTCCAGAACAACAGTCTATGGCATTACTTTTAGAGAATTCAACAACAAAAGTCGCAAGTGTTTTTGTGATATTTTAAAAGAGAATGCTGGAAATAAAATTTCTATAATAAATTCATTGACAGCTACCCATAATTAAATAACTTGACAGTGAATAAGATGATGTTTTAAAATGGAAAAATAAATAAAATCAATTATTATGCAAAGAAAATAATATATTTTGAATACATTTATTAGAACATGGCTTAAAATTATATTACATGTGGCAAGTGTATATCTGGAGCACTGGTTGTGAGTGTGATGGTGAATAAGTTTATAGTGTTGGGAGTTTATTTTTCACTTGGTTAGACTATAATAAGTTTAGTTTAATCCTTTATCCAAGTGTGAGCAAACAAAGTTTGCGCCTGAAAGTATCTTCAGGACTGGGGTAAGGTAGTGCAACACCAGGCAACTCGTTGCAAAGGTGGAGAACTCTCATCACTCCTATTTCAGTATCTCCCATAATGCAAAGCACATCTCCTTGCGGATATGTCTAATGCTATGCATTAAGGCAAGGGCCACTATCCATACCGGTTTCGACCTTTATTGAGGTCTCGTCAGTGGGAGCCATTCCCAGTAGTGAAGATACAAAGGCAGAAGCAATGAGAGGTCATCCTAACCTACAGGAGTTGCCAAAGGGTGTGCAACCTTATTATTAAATTACTCCAGATTCAGAGAAAGATGTTGAGAGTTTATTTTTCACTTGGTTAGACTATAATAAGTTTAGTTTAATCCTTTATCCAAGTGTGAGCAAACATCTTATTATAGTCTAACCAAGTGAAAAATAAACTCTCAACATCTTTCTCTGAATCCAGAGTAATTTAATAATAAGGTTGCACGCCCTTTGGCAACTCCTGTAGGTTAGGATGACCTCTCATTGCTTCTGCCTTTGTATCTCCACTACTGGTCCTGGCTCCACCTGACAAGACCTCAATAAAGGTCGAAACCGGTATGGGTAGTGGCCCTTGCCTTAATGCATAGCATTACACATATCTGCAAGGAGATGTGCTTTACATTATGGGAGATACTGAAATGGGAATGATGAGAGCTTTCTCCACCTTTGCAACGAGTTGCCTGGTGTTGCACTACCTTACCCCAGTCCTGAAGATACTTTCAGGTGCAAACTTTGTTTGCTCACACTTGGATAAAGGATTAAACTAAACTTATTAAAGTTTATAGTGGGAGGAGGAATGATGATGATGATTACAGTGAGTTTGATGTTGAGATTTTAAGAGGTAAAAGATAAATTGTTTTTGAAAATAATTAGGGATAATTAATTAATTTATGGATTATTATTTATATGCGAATTTGTTTGCTTGATAGGTAAAGCGCCATTTTTTATTTTTATTTATTTTATTTTATTTTTATTTTCAAAAGATGTTATTTTTGTTATGGCACTAATGCATGCCTGTTTTTTTGTTCACTGCAGCACATGCAACGTGATTTTGCTTCGTATGTTGAAAGATATGTGGAAACAGAGTGAAACTAATGAGAATGTTTGTTAGAAGTACTGCAAGAAGAACTGAAGCAAAAAAAATAAAAAGAGTTGACATACATTGGAATAACAGGGATGCAGAGTATAGTTCATTTGAGGATATGTGTTGAAAGTTTTTACACTTAGCTATACTATAAATTAAAAATGCCAAGAAATTATATTCTTGGTTTCATCCTTTATCCAAGTGTAAGCAAACAAAGTTTATTCATTAAGCAACTTCACAGCTGGGCTTCTTGTATATGGAAGCTAATGACTTCGCATCGATTGCTTTAGTATCTCATAATGCAAGAAATATCCTTACAGAAATGTATAAAGCTATGCATTATGAGATGGACCACTACCCAGACTGGTTTAGACTTTTATTGAGGTCTCATCAGACCTCAATATCTTCACAAGTGTATATACATTTCTTATCAGACCTCAACACCTGGCTATGCATAGCATTATAGGAAGGTATGTATAGACACATATAATGTGATGCATTACTACCCAGACGGTTTCGAACTTTATTGAGGTCTTATCAGTGGGAGCCAGATCCAGAGATACCAAGGTTGAAGTAATGCAGAAGTTATAATTTCCCATATACAGTCAGTCAAAAGGTGTCACACCTTATTACTAAAATACTCTTGAATAATCAAATATTGAAAGTTTTTTCACTTGGTTATAGTATATATTAGAGATGCCGAGAAATTACATTCTTGGTTTCATCCTTTATCCAAGTGTAAGTAAAGTTTGTGCATGAAGTAACTTCACGACTGAGCTACTTGTATGTAGAGACTAATGACTGCATTAATTGCTTTCGTATCTAATAATACTATGCATTATGAGAAGTGCTGCTACCACACCAGTTTTGATCTTTGTTGAGGTCTTACCAGTGAGAGCCAGACCCAGAAGATATGCCAAGGTTAACATTAACATTTCTGGCTAGATGGGTGAAGCAAAATTGCTTTTCATATTCCCCTTTGTCTTGTAATGGAAGAACTTTGAATGGAGTGTTTGTGAGCTATATGCTCGCCCATTGAGGGCAGTGAAGTTAGTTATGTTCCGCTGAACTTAAAATAGATTTTGGTCCTTTATATTTGTTGATTTCTTCTTCACTATATTTCGAGGCTTCCTTGATTAATGGGTTTGGATGGTTACTTGTCTTGGTAAAGAACTTCTCAACTAGATTTATGAGAAAGGAAGAGATATAAGGGATATTAACTTCTCTATGGATCTGGGTATTTCTTATGAACCAAGGGGCATCCAGAATCATCCTCAGGCACTTATTCTGAAATCTCTGAAGTTTTAGAATGTTTGAATTTGCAGTGTGGCTCCATGCCAGCGATGCGTAAGTGATAACCGGTAGATTTACCATCTTGTAAATTGTTAATTTTGTTTGCGTGTCCAGTTTACTTTGTCTGTTGATCATAGAATAGAGCTGTGCTAAGACTTTGGATGTCTTCGAGGTAATGTAACTTATATGTTTGTTGAATAGGAGTTTACTATCAAGAATCACTCCAAGATATTTACCTTCAGTCTGCCATGGAATCTTTACTCCCAATAAATAAATATCCTCCATGGTATGGATTTTCTTTCTAGTAAACAATATAGCTGAGCTTTTCTGGGGGTTAACTTGGATCCACCAGTCTGCCATCCACTTTTCTAAAGTGTGTGCTAGATTGTAGTCTTTTAGTTGCCAGTTTCGGGCTCAGTGATCTTGCCATCAGTGCAGTATCATCTGCATATAATGCAGTGAATGTTGTTCTTGGGTTCAGAGGGATGTCTGCTACGTAGACTGAAAACAGGAGAGATGCCAGAAGAGATCCTTGAGGTACGCCTGCTGAGATCCTGCATCTGGTCGAAACCGTTTCGCCTGCCCTGACCTGCATATATCTGTCTTTCAGGTAAGAATGTATTACCTTTATTAACCTGACTGGAAAATTAAATTTTATCAGTTTGTAGAGAAGACCTTGATGCCATACTTTATCAAATGCCTTCTCTGCTTCAATGAAGATGGCAGCTGTATTGAGTTTCCAGTTGAAACCTTTAGTAATGATTTCTACCAGCCGGTGCACTTGTTGAGCTGCACTCTGGGCCCTACGGAATCCGAACTGTTCATTAGGCAAAATTACTAACTTATCTGTTTCTGCTTGGAATCTTGAGAGGATCACTTTCTCTGTCACCTTTCCGAGGCTGGATAATAGGCTTATGGGTCTGTAGCTTTCGGGAAGGTGAACATTTTTTCCTGGCTTCTTCAGTGGTATGATTGTGACTGTTTTCCATGTAGTAGGGAAATGCTGAAATCTAAATCTGGCATTTGTAATGTTGACGAGATGGACTATGGCCTTTCTTGGGAGTAGTTTTGCTATTCTGTTAGTTATGCCATCCGGTCCTGGAGCTTTTTTATTGTTTAGATGGGAGATGATATTTATCATTTCTGTTGGATTTGTAGGAGTGATATGTTTGGAGTTAACTGTGTTCTGTCTTAAGGTTGTCCTAACATGACGATGTATCTTGTACATAAGGTTGAATTTAAATTTGTATACGATGGGTTGCACTGAGATTCTAGATTATCTACTAGTGCTTCGGCTTTCTCTTCATCTTTGTGAACTGTCCCTTTTTTGGTTTGTATAGGGGGTATGAGTTGCTTTTTGGTGCGGATTGCTCTTAAGAATTTCCATACAGAATGATCTTCAGTATTGACGTTAGCCAATTTGGTTTCCCATTGATGATTTCTGTGCTTTTGAAGAGCTTCTCGGACCTGCCTGTTTAGATTGTTCAATACATTTTTATCTTGTGGGGCTCTTGTATTGTTGTATCTCTTCCTGGCTCTATTTTTTGCTCTGATTTGATCCATGATTTCTTCAGGAATACGGTTGGTTGGGTTGAAGAGAGTGGATTGTCTGACTGATTCAATTGCTTTCTGAATTTGTATGGTTAAGTTATTTATTGCTGTGTCAATCTCTTCCTTTTTACTGATATTGGGCACCGGACCAATATGATCAGGAAGAACCTTGGCGAACTTGTCCCATGGTATGAATGTGTGCAGAGGAGAGAATTGATCTGATGAACCTAGATTGAGCACTATGGGACTGTGGTCAGAAGATAATTCGTTGACTGATTCCAATTTAAATTGGTATCTTAAATTTTTAAAAATGACAATGTCCAGCACATCCGAGCCACCTGAAGGGCTGAAATGGGTGGGCCCAGTAGGGCCGGCCACTACAACAGAGTTGAACATTGCATAGTTGAAAAGTGTGTGGCCTTTGGTGTTAGTAGATGAGCTGTACCAAGATGTGTGTTTTGAGTTGAAGTCTCCTGCTATTATTATGGAGTCATTTGGACCAAGTACGGAGTCCAGATCTGTTGTCAGCAGAGGAATGCTTGGAGGGTTATAAGCAGCATAGATCTTGAGACTCCCAGCATTGAAAGTATGTACCTCCAGACCGGTCACCTCCAGGTTTATTGTTTTGGGCTTGTTTTAATATTTAATATTATTATTCAAATAACTCTTTATACATATTGCTGTGCCTACACCTCTTGTGCCAATTCTGTCGTTTCGGTACATAGTGTATCCACGGATTTTTGGGTTATTAGCCGGTCTTAGGTGTGTTTCACCAATCAAGATATCAGCACTGAGACGAGTTGAAAATTCTTGAAGTTCCAAAATTTTGTTCATCAATCCATTTGCATTCCATGCTATTATCTTAAGAGCTTTTGGTTCGAATTTATTATTCATGACAGATGGCTGTTATAATATTTTGAGTGCTTTGCAGGAATCTTTTTCTGGAAGATGTTGAGGGGCATGTCTTGCTGAATTCTTGCAGCATAGTGGCAAGTGAGGCTGTTAAAACGGATGTTATGTTGGAGCTTTCTAGCTTGAGAGATGTAGGAGGCTTAGTTCTTGCAGCCTCAGCATATGTTTTGGTCATGGTTGTTCCTTCTTGTGAGGTAGAAGGCAAGGAGTTTCGGACTGGAAGACGATTTGTTTGGTTGCTTAAAACATTGTTACATGGCGGAGCAAGATTGACTTTTGTTGGTCCTTGATTTTCTGGATTGGAAAGGCATCCCTTGTAGTTGGCGGGGTTGAGGTCCTCTGCAGTTTGCACAGCATGCTGGAGTTGTGCAAGGTTTGGTGCAAGAGATGGTCTGGTGTCCCTCGCCTCACTTCAAGCACCTGAAGGCTGCCTTACATAATTTTTGACCAAACCTTTGGCATCTATGACACTGACCTGCAGATGCTCTTTTCCTGAGAGACTCAGTTGAAATTTTGAGACCACATACTACAGTCAGTTCATAGATCTGCTTTTGTGTGTTGTTTATTTCCACCAGCACCAAAGGCATTGGTCTTTTATCTGATCTGAGCATTCTGCTCACTTTAACTGGGGACAGGCCCTGTCTGGAGAGATCAGCAGACACATCTTCAGGAGTGATACCTTCAGCTATCCCACATAGAACAACCTTCAGGTTCTTTTCGCTGGGTAAAGTGAAGGTGTGATATGGGACATTAGCATTGTCCATAAATCTGGTCATCTTCTGTAATCCGAGACAGTAGTGGGTTGTATTTTAACTCCCTCATCTGAGTTTTTAGCCCATGAGAATGAGATGTTTTGTTCTCTTAGGGCTGATGAGACAGGGATCCATTTTTCCTTATCCCTTAATATTACTGGTGGTATCTTTTCTTTATGACTATTCCCTATTGTTTTGGATTCTTCCACATTGGTGGAGATTTTCCTCTTCTTATTCACCAATTGGAACTCTGTATCTGCTTCCAAGGTATGATAACTGCTGTCTTGTGATGTAGCATCTGAGTTATGGGCTCTTCACTCATGTCAACCATATTATCCTCTGTGACTTCTATGGAGGGGAATATGTCAAAGAGTTTGACTTTTCCTGGTCAATTATCACTCAGCAGCTTTCCTAGTCTGAAGAATTCAAAGTATACTTCCTCAAATTTGGCCTCATTCAGAAGTTTTGCCATGACAATAATTTGGAAATGTGTTAAGACACGGATGGAGAAAGAGTAAAGCTTGCTCAGGTGTTCCAAGCAGGTAAAGATAATCCTGTGGACTTTTGAGGGTCCACTAGCAAATCCCATAGACACACTAAGGTGTCTACCAGCAATAAGATGTCACGATATGAAATACAATAATGGCGATACTAGCGGCAGTAGGCCTAGCGTATCGTCCTTGTAAATTCAATTGACTTACCTGGATGAACCAGTATGGAAAATAAAGTGCCTGTTTATTGCAGCAAGCAATTAACTGATATTACTAATGAATAAGCATAAATCTCTAAAAACATATCAGTCAAATTCACAGTTCACCATCAATAATACACGAAACACTAACATGCGAGCCGCCATCTTCATTTCTCTAAAAATCCACTGTCTATGCCAAGGTTGAAGTAATGCAGGAGTCATATATTTCCCATATATAAGTAGTCAAAAGGTGTGACATTATTACTAAAATTATCTGTACTAGAGATAGATGTTTTAAGGTTTTTTTCTCTTGGTCATATTATTATTATTATTAATAAAATCCTCACTATTAATATGATAAATTAAAAAAAGGACTGTAATGAATGTAAACAAAATTTGACAAATGGAGTAACTGTTAGTGCATCTCTTTTTTCTCGTCCACCAGCTCAAGGGTATGGTGTTTAGAAACAATGTTAAATGCTATGTTTGTTTAATATATGCCTCACGTTTTCAGAAAAACATGTGGTATGAAGTAAAGGAGGATTTATATATATGTGGGAAATGTAAACTAATTGAAGAAATGAATATGAGAAAACACAAGCCAGAATGTGCATGTAAATGTGAATGTATCTGTGATGAGTGAAGAATGGGAAGTGCAGTAATGAGATTTTAGGGTGCTCTGGAGCTCACTGCAGATGGCACAAAGTGAGGTTGGAGTGTTGGATAAGAGAATGGAAAGGATGAAATTAGTAGAGATGGATAGACAGAGAAAGGGTAAGGTTAAAAAAATAACAATAGGGGATTCAACGATTAGTAGAATAAAAACCAGAGATGTCTTTAAAGAATGTTGGCTGGGAGGTACAGTAGAGTGTGTAACTAGAGCTGTAAAGAGAGGTGATAGTGTAGATGAAATGATTTTAATGATTGGGAAGAATGATTTGGGAAACAGTGTAAATCAGATGGCAAGTGATTTAAGGGAGGTGTTAGAGATTGCTAGGTTTAAGAATGTTATGATTGTCATTAGGATCTGTAGGAAAAGAGGGGTGGAATATGTGGATATATGGAAGAAAGAATTATATGACAAAGATGGTCTGCATTTGAATAAGTATGGGAGTAAGCTTTTAACAGGAGTTATTGTTTAATGAATATATGGGGATTTTTGACCAGGGAAACGAGAGTTATTAGAAGGGGAGGGTGGAAGGATGGTTGTCAGAAATAATGACAGGAAAGTAGAGTTAGCTGTAAATAGTACTAAGGTCAATAATAACTGTGATATGAGGAATCATTGTACTCAGAATTTTAATGGTATTCAGATTGGGCTAATTCGCACACCATTTGATTATGGGGGGAGGAGAGTATTACAGTTAATGTATACTAATGCCTGAAGTATTCGAAATAAGTGTGATGAATTTTTATCATTACTTAGTTCTACTTGGCAAAAAATTATATGAATTAGTGAGACTTTGTTGACTAAGAATGATTTAGTCATAGGGATTGAATGTAAGGGATGTAGTATCTTCAGAAAGGATAGAGAGGACAAAATGTGGGGAGGAGTTTTACTAATAATAGATGAAGTGTTAAATGGTAGAAGTGCTTCAAGGTGACAGACATGTAGAGGATAGTTCATTAGAGGCTGTTTGGTGTGAGATAGAAATCAACAGGATGAAATATGTAATTGGTTGCTGCTATAATCCAAGGAGTATAAGGGAGAACGTAGATGGTATGCAATGGCAAATTAGTAAGATGAGTGGAGGACATGGAATTATTATGGGTGATTTTAACTATTGGGACATTGATTGGGAGAAGGAATGTCTCAAGGAACAAAGGAATTGGACTTTATACAATTGTTAAGAGATAACTACCTGAGTCAGCGTGTAATGGAAGGGACAAGAGATTTGAGAGTGTTAGATCCAGTCATTGCATCGGAGAACATATCAGTAAGTAAGTAATTTAGATTCACTGTATCCACTTGGGGAAAGTGATCATGTGGTTTTGACTTAGGAGATTGTATTATGTGCTGATTATTCTGTTAAGAAGGGTTATGTCTGGAATTATAAAGCTGGTGATTATGACAAGCTGAGAATCAGCTTTCAAAATTGCTATGGAATGAGAATTTAAAAGAGAGAGATGTTGATGGTGCATGGGAGATTATCAAGGAGTATTTAATGAAAGCTGTATCCGACTGTATTCCAAGAGTCAGAGGAGGAATCAGGTAGGAGTAAGATGGATGATTAATATTATTAAGTGAGAGTTGCAGATAAAGAGAAAGTTGTGGTATAAGTATAAAGAAAAAGGTGATAAGCATTCCCATGAACAGTACAAGATACAGTCAAGAAGGGTAACCTGCATGGTAAGGAAGTCCAAAGGTAATTATGAGAGGAATCTATCTGATGAATCCCTTAAAAATCCTAAGGAGTTCTTTCGCTATGTGGCAAGTAAAAGGAGGAATAACTTTGGAAGGCTGACTTTAAAAAGTGTTGATGGTAAGGAAATTACAGAAGCTCATCAAATAGTTGAGTTGCTTCGTGATCATTTTGCAAAAGTGTACCATCTTGGTTGTGATATTGCAATGCCGAATGTGTCATTGACTGATGATAGTTTAGTGATAGAAGAATTTGAGGTGCTTAGTATATATATATTACAAAACCTTAATGCTAACACTGCCATTGGGTTGGATGGCATATCAGACCATGTTTTAAGGGGATGTGCAAGAGAATTAGCACCTCCTCTAACTTGGCTGTTTAATTTAAGCCTCAGTTCTGGTATAGTCCCAATTGAGTGGAAAGAGAGGAAAATTCCACTACTCCAGGACTGAGATCGCAAATTATAGACCCATCAGTATATCAGGAGTGGTGGTTAAGGATCTGGAGAAATTGATAAAAATTAGAATTCACTAGACTGGGTGGATAGCAATATGATACTTTATAAGAGGGAACATGGCATTGTGAAGGGGTAGATCTTGCCTTAGCAATTTGCTCACTTACTATAATGAAGTAACATTGGAATTGGATAAAGGAAAAAAATCCTTTTTCAGTGTTCCTGCTGGACTATGACAAGATTCCACATGGAACTCTGTTGCATAAATTGGAGCAAATGGGTATGGATCTGAGGCTAGTGATTTGGATTAGTGGGTGGCTAGTGGATAGATATCAAAGAGTGGTTTATGGTGGAGCGGACTGGGAGGAGCGATAATTAATTCAGATATGTGGATATCTTGCAGGATGACTTAAATAGGCTGACGGTTTGGGCTAAACTAAATGACTGCCAGTTTAATGTAGCCAAGTGTAAGGTGATGCACTTCAGAAGGATGAGATCACATGTGTTTACTATATTAATGGAACTGAACTGCAAAAAGTTGACGCAGGCTAGGGACTTGGGAGTTATTGTGGACAGAGAACTTAAATTTTGAGAGCATATTGCAGAGGTTGCCTAAACTTCATTTCAGATTACATGGTTATTGAAGAACACACTGGCAAACAGGGATAAGGAAGTGATTGTCCCACTTTAATACGCCTATTGTGCACAGATCTGGTCACACCTGGATTTCTTGGTGATGTGGAAATGGTGGAAAGGATTCAAAGGCGTGTTACGAAAATTGTTGCAGGCCTATGGGATGTCTCCTACGAAGATAGATTGAAGGTCTGTGGGCTTCAAAAACTAGTTGATAGACGTAGGAGAGGACATAATAGAGGCATATAAATTATTAAGGGTTTTATAGAATTGGTGCTGATAACATTTTTAAGACCTCTGCAGAAAGGGAGAGAACGAGGGGTCATCCCTCGTTCTGGAGATTGTGTAACAGCGTGGTTAACAAGCATGTAAATGGTTGTAAACGGGTGGAATGTGTTGTCAGAGATAGTTGTGAATGAGTATAAGAGGAAGTATGACAGGTATTGTGTGAATAACGGTTAGTATATCAATGTTGGATCTCCCGCGATGAGTCTTTTGACCCTATGGAGGCACCTTATATATATATATATATATATATATATATATATATGTATAATAAAGATAACAAGAAATGATATTCTTGGTTTCATTCTTTATCCAAGTGTAAGCAAACAAAGTTTGCATGCTAATGAAGTAAATTCATGACTGGCCTACTTGTATATAAAGACTAATATTCGCATCATTTGTCTTAGTAATCCATAATTCAATGCACATATCCTTACAGACATGTATAATGTCACGCATTAATTGAAGGACACTATCCAGACTGGTTTTGACCATTATTGAGGTCTCATCAGTGGGTGCCAGACGAGAAGTGATACTAAGGTTGAAGTAATGCAGAACATTTCCATATACAAGTAGTCAAAACGGGTCTACTTATTACTAAAGTACTCTGGATTAGAGATAGATGTTGAAAGTTTTTCCACTTGGTTATATTATAAATTATTGATGCCAAGAAGTCATACTCTTGGTTTTATCCGTTATCCAAGTGTAAGCAAACAAGGTTTGTGAGTGAAGTAACTTCATGACTTGTCTACTTATATATATATATATATATATATATATATATATATATACATATAGGCTAATGACTTCAATTGCCTTAGTATCACACAATGCAAGGTGTATATATCCCTATACACAGGATATGTATATGCATTATGGTAAGGGTCAGTATCCAGAAAGATTTAGACCTTTATTGAGGTCTCATCAGTTCAAACCAAGTGAAGAAACTTTCAACGTCTATCTGTAGTCTAGAATATTTTAGTAATAAGGTGGGACACCTTTTGACTACTTGTACATGGGAAATATGACTGCTGCATTGCTTCCACCTTAGTGTCTCTTTGAGTCTGGATCCCACTGATTCAACCTCAATAAAGATCAAAATCAGTCTGGATGGTGGTCCTTTCTATAATGCATAGCATTATACAGTATATGTGTCTGTAAGGATATATGCCTTGTATTATGGAATACTAAGGCAATTTATGTTTGTCATTAGCCTCTATATACAAGTAGCCCAATCTTGAAGTTACTTCACGTCATACCTTGTTTGCTTATTGGATAAAGGATGAAACCAAAAATATAATTTCTTGGCATCTCTACTTTGTTGAGGCTTTCTGATATAAAATCGACAGTTTGGAATACAGTAATCCCTCGATTAGTGCATCATTTTTTTTCGATACCCAAATTCGATTATTGCACCTATATACATCTTAAAAATAAATGTTACAGATTTTAAAAATTTTCTATCTATACATTTTTATGGTTAACTATTTTAAAAAATCGCTCACCAGAATGAAATAATTTAGTTACCGATTTAAAACATTTTACAAAGTTATTTTTAATGGCATACTACACTGCTTCCATGTACACTATGTTCCAAATTTTTATTGCCAAAATTTATGTCGTCTGCTATAGTACGCCCACAGATTCAAGACCCTTTGACACTTCTGTGCACGTTACAAAAAGGAGAATCCATTCTGATAATAGGGTAATCAATCTGTCTTCTGGGATGAGGTGTTTATTATTATACGTCAGAAAATTAACTTCTCTTTTATGATCATTGTAGTTTTTAAAGTGGTAACTATTTTGCTTGTATAACAGTTGGGAAATTTTATCTGTAAAGCGCGTGATTTCGTGTGTTGGCGACCCTTTTGTACATCCTTCATTTCTTTCTCCCCTTCAATGATAACGTCTAAGAGTTAATTAAATCTCATTCTGAAGAATTGAGTAATTTAGATGCACAGCGGGAAGATCCTGAAGAATATGAAGAAAATTTAACCACTGATAGTCAGCCAAAAGAGATTTCACAGAAACAATTCGAAAATATTTTTTGTATACAATCGAAGTTTTTAAGCCACAATGCTTAGAGGCTGACCCTGATGAAGAGAGAAGGAGTAAAAAATTTGCAGAAGAGGCAGTAGGGCTATACCATCAGTTGTATGAAAAAAAGAAACAAAATGCCTGCCAAACTACGTTAGCTCAATTCTTTGTTAAGAAGTAGAATAATAAAATTTATATTCTGAATATGTGTTATTGTCTTTCAGCTTCATGGTTTTCCTTTAACTAGGTCCTGAGACATACTTAATTCTTTTATAAAAAATTAAGGTTCAAAAACGAAATTTGAGGAACGAATTATACTTTTTCCTATAGGTTATTATATTCGATTAATGTGCCTGTTTTAAAGAGCGCACTAATCAAGGGATTGCTGTATATAGTTTTTTCTGCTATAGGACAGGGGATACAAGAGAAAATTTAGATAGCATATAAATTGGCATAGTGAGTGTAGGATGAGTAATTATTAGGGGGGGGGGGTCAGATATAGAAATGTAGATCAGGAGGAGGAATGATCACCAGAAGAGAAGGAAATGCAATTTATACAGCTACTAAGAGATAATTACCTGAGAGCCAACATATAATCGAGTGGAGTGAAGGTTTGAGAAACTTAGATCTGAGCATAACATCAGAGAATTTAGAGGTAACCACTGCAGTCACACACCTGTGCTTGAGGAAAGCACTCATTTGGTCTTGACATGGGATATCACCAGATATGTAGGAGATTTTATAAGAAAGGATATATGCAGAATTGCAAATCAAGTAATTATGATAATCTGAGGTAAGAGCAGTTCCATGGCATAAGAGATTGTCAAGGGTTCAAGAAAGCATCATCAAACTGTATATCCAGAGTCAAGAGGATAAATCAGGTAGGAGTTAGATGGATGAGCAGAATCATTAAGCAGCAGGTGCAGAACAAAAACAACATTGTGGATTTGTGGATAATATATACGAAATATGTTCAAAAAAAAAAGACTCCAACAGCACAAAGGGCATGCTGCAGCTACTGAGGGCACATAATGGCAGATTTTGACAACAAACTGCCATTAGTCGTTGAGTTACATCCCCTGAAGTGAGTATGTGCACAAGCTGTTCATCGGATTAGTGACAATGAAAGAGCTTGAAGAACGACATATGTTCCTCGAACTTCAAAAACACAACTTACATCACCCTTATCTTTGACTGACTCAGCTGTGCTTTTTTTGGTTGATCATAGTCATAAACCCAGTGCTCAATTTTTAACAAGTTTGCAATTTTGCAGCAAACTTGTTAAGATGTTGAAAACAAGATGCAATTGTCGCAGTGGGTGGGAAAAGGGTCTACTTGATCACAAAAAGCACTGATGCAGTTGTGTTTTTTGATTGGAAAGGCATTATCCATTATGAATTTGTACCACATGGTCAGATGTTAAAAAAAGATTTGTACCAATAAGTTTTAGCACGTTTGAGGGATGCTGTGTACAGAAACAGACCTGAATTATGGGAAAACCAGACTTGGATGTTGCACCACAGTGGACCACCCATGAATTTGGGTATTGCTTGATATTCCTTCCTCCAGATGCCTGTTAAGTACTTCCCATGCACTGCTAAAATCATTGACTTGCAAGATTTTCTGCTGCAGTACAGCTTCAAGCTTCCCCTTAATCTTATCATGATCACTTGCCTTGTAGTTCCACATATAGCCCTTCTTGAACAGACTTTTACCTGTATGTTGCAACCTCCCAAGTCAGGACCATGTGGCCATCTTGGTTATGAACAGTTCTTCTGATCTATGACCAGGTCAATACAAACATCAAAACCATTTAAGTACAGTCCATTAGCATTATACAAATCTTTCCATTTGTTAAACTCACACCATAAATCCACAAACCCTACAGTATTTCTTCACAACATAGATATTAATTCATTTGCTGTCAGCTCCTTGCCCCTCACCCCATTGAATACTTCATTAGTGCCAACCAAGAAAGTTAATTCTTTCATCCTTATCTTTCTGCACCTTGATAGCATTACTAATAGTATTTGTTTTTGAGCATAGGGAAACAAGATTTTGTTCTACTTTCATTATGTACTTCTCTGAACATAGAATTTCCATACAATTTTTTTTTTCTTTTTAGTCCTGCTAATCTCGTGATGTTTCTGCAATGTTACTACTCGTGCCACTACACACAATCATCTTATTTCCTTACTGAGGTATGCATTGTTCTCCCAAACTTCCACTGCCATACATTCAAATAATGTCGTATAGTTGTGTGGACATGATGTTTAGGGCCTCCTCGATGAGTCTAAGGACTCCCTGGAGTAGCCCGAAAATAATAATAATAATTATTATTATTACGGGCGACTCGAGGGAGTCCCCGTAATAATACTCATCTAGGGAGACCCTAAACATCATGTCCACAAAACTATTTGACATTCTCACAGTATCTATCATACCTTGCCTTGAACTCGCTCACTGTCATAGCACCCACAACAGACTCTGGCAGCTTATTCCACTCATTTACCACTCTAAAAGTAAAGAACCCAGCTCTAACACCCTTGCTAACCACACTCTTGCCCAGCTTCCATAGATGTCCCCTAGTTCTCCCACCACCAGTCCTGATCTCAAAAATATCTTCTGAATTAATCCTATAGAAACCCTTCAGCAATTTGAATGTCTCAATCATATCTCCCCTTTTCCGCCTATCAACCAATTTCTGCAACCCACAAATCTTCAACCTGTTTTCATAAGGTTCATTCCATAGACCTGCTATCATCTTGGTCACTCGCCTCTGGATCTTCTCAATCTCCTCCCCATCAAGACCTAAGTGACCAGATCTGGGCACAGTAGTCGAGATGGGATCTTATCAAGGCTCGATAGAGAGGAACAATAACTTGCTTATCTCTGCTCGTCAAAGTATTCTTCAGCAACCAAGTGATTTGATGAGCTGATTTAGCCACTTTTGCAATGTGCCCCCTAAACTTCATCTCCCTATCCACCAACACTCCGAAGTCCCTGGCCTCATTAATCTCCTGGAGTACAGTTCCACCAATGTGATATACTGCTGCTAATCTTTTCACCCCAAAATGCATAAGCTTAAATTTTGTCACATTAAATTGACATCCATTCTCCTTAGCCCAGAACTCCAATCTGTCCAAATTATCCTGCAAAATTTTGACATCTCATCTTCTGCGTTCACTATTGCCCTACCCAACTTTGCATCATTAGCGAACAAATGAACTGTTCCTCTTAGATCCTTCCCTATATCGTTAATGAATAAATTAAACAGCAGTGGTCCAAGAATAGAACCCTGCGGCACACCACTAGTCACAGGCCGTCTTTTGGACTCTACTCCTGAGTAAACTACTCTCTGGTATATCTCCATCAACCACCCACCTATCCATCTCGCCAACCCTATATCCATTACCATATGTTGCAGTTTACGGATTAGAATTCCATGTGGTATCCTGTCAAAGGTCTTAGCCATGTCCAGCAGTATCAGTGTAAACCCATTAACCCTATCCAGTTCAGCCATCCCTGTGTTATAAAACTTGAGCAAGTTACTGAGGAATGATCTATCCTTCACAAAGCCATGCTGTCCCCCATACAGTATCTCATTTTCATCAATCCATTCCTGTATTTTTCCCTTGACTACTTTCTCCAAGACCTTGACAACGACTCCTGATATGCTGATTGGTTGGTAATAACAGTAGTCTTGGATCCTCCTTTTTGCAGTGGAACTATTGTCCCCTCTTTCCACCCCCTCGGGACTAACCGAGGGGGTGAAAAGCCGAGACTCAAATTAAACAAAATGGTCAAGGGCACTGATAATTCTTTAGCTGCTTACGTAAGACCCGTGCCGGTATACCATCCAATCCCACAGATGTATTCACATTAAGGTTCTGTAATAGACTATTCACCTCCACTTCATTCACCACAATTCCCATATAAACTAATGGTTCCTTCATTCCTTCAATGTCACCACCTGGATAATATACTCTTGCAAAGCGCTCACTCAGTAATTCCACTATATCGACTGATTCAGTGACCTCCTTACCATTGGCATTCCTTAAAATCATTCTGCATGTACAGTTTTTTGTTTGTTTGCAGCATATTGAAAGAACTGTTTTGGGATTCTCTTTAGCTTGCATAGCTAGTTTCCTTTCATAATCCGCTTTTGCTTTTCTTACCACACTTGTTACCTTTTTGGCCTGTGCATTATACTGTTCGTGTGCCTGCAGGTCACCTTTCTCTTTAAATTCCCTCCACAGTTGTTTCTTTTTTTGCAGCTCAAGCTTAATGATATTATTCATCCATTTAACGCCTACTTCTTTTACTATTCGAACCCTAGGTATACAATCAGCCATAACCTCCTGTAAATGCTCCTTGACCACTTCCCATGCTCTATCAACATCCAACCCTTGCAGTTTTACATGGCGTGGCACTGAACAAAGCAATCTCCTAAGATTGTCATATTTGCCCACACGGTAATTCCACATATACCCTGTCTTATTCGAAAATTCCACACCTTCAGCCACCTTCCAGGTCAAGACCTTATGCTCACTCTCACCAATAGGTGGCAACATGGTCATATTCATGGTCATAGTCAAATTCTCAGATGCTATTACCAGGTCAAGCACTCTCAAACTCCTAGTATTTTCATTTACATGCTGTCTCAGATAGTTATCCCTTAATAATGGAATAAAATCCAGTTCCTTCCTCACATGCGTCCTCTCCTCCTTCCAATCAATGTTACCATAGTTGAAATTCCCCATAATAATTACCCTCCTTCCACTCATTTCATCAATTTGTTTATGCATACTATCTCCACCATTTATTCCATCACCTGGTCTATAGCAGCACCCAACTGTATATTTTGTTCTGCCAGTCTTAATCTCACACCAAATTGCCTCAAATGAGCTCTTTTCACTATCCTGCAATACAACTTCAATTCTCCTTGGCTGCAGTTCATCAGCTATCATCAGTAACACTTCTTCCCCCATTTTATTCTCTCTGTCCCTCCTAAACACACTATAACCTACACATTCTATCCCACTAACTATATCATCTTCCATCAGCCATGTTTCACTAATGCCAATAACCTGTAGCCAGGAGGAGCCAACCAAGGCCAAAAATTCTTCCTTCTTGTTCCTAATACTCCTGGCATTAGTATACATGAAATGCAGAGGTCCCTTTGTCCCACCCCTATTTTGATGCATTATTCTAATTATCCCATTCCGATTACTTGTCCTTTGTACTGGCTTGGGTACATTATATACATTTTTCCACTCAACTGTCTCACTGATGTCCGCATATCCACTTCTGCCCCTCCTTGGTAGTTCTGTTTTCCCTGGTTCTGCACATCCATTTTCACTTCATTCAGCAACACTTTTTCCAGTCTCCGCACACCAAATCCATTCAAATGCAGGCCATCCATTTTGTATAAATCCTTTCGCCCATCAAACTCATTCCACACGTCCACGAATTCCACACCACACTGTCTGCATAACCTGCACATAAAGTCATTTGCGATTATGGCCTTCCTCCTAAACTCCTCTCTGTCGTATTGCAGCAACAGACTCACTATCCTAACTCTGTTACTCTTTTCTTTCGCTACCTTTAACAATACTTTCAAGTCCTCTCTCATAAAAAATTTATCTCCTTTCAGTTCATTCATACCAGCCACAACTATCAATTCTTTCATCCTCTGTTTTTGTGCTGTAATACTCTCACTTACATCCTTAAATTTTGCACCCGGTAAGTACGATTTAGTTAAACCCATCTATCACACCTCTTAATAACGAGTCACCATACAATACTCTTTCCTTCATTTCTGAAACTCTCCCACTCTCCTTACACTTTCTGCACAGTCTCACACCACTATCATTTTCCATCCAAACTCCAGCCTCTTTTGGGAAAGCATACATATCACACTGGACAAACTCCCTCACATTAAAGTTTTTGAACAAAGGCATTGTATTTTTGGACGCCATTATTTTTCGTCGCATTGCTGCCATGTGCTATTCTATGAAACATATCTTTAAAATACTAAGTTAAATAAAACGGAATTCACACCAAAATCACACAGACACAACAAGCTACCAAAAATAAACAATACTACATTAAGATTTAAACCAATATTCCAATTTTCACTCAAAATTATACTTAGCTTTCAGGAGCTCTCTGAAAACTCTACCACATATATATAACGTCTATTCTGAACATTAAAATTTCGGAGTCTACTGTACTAACACTTGCTTCATTCTCTCCACCCAACTCAGTCATTCTCAAAACACTTACCACATACTATCACTCACCAGTTTTGCTCTTCTTCCATAAATCCTTCAACAAGAATATATATCTCTCTACCACACGCACTGCACTGAACAAAATCATGCAAATTCATTTCATCTAACTACAACATCTTGGCTGACATTGTTCTACCATTTAATGATGCCATACTGACAATATCAAATTTAAATTAAAATACAAGGTTTACTTAAAACTAAATAACACAATCTATTATACATCCCTGTAAAATAAAAAATATAATGAATTATTAACTAAATTATAAAAAAGATATCCTTCACTAGTGCTTACTAATTGCAGACAACTTATACAATGTCTCCCCCCCATAGCCAACCCAAATGATAAGTATTGTGTGAGTAATAGAGCTGATCTCCCACAATTAGTCTCTGACTCCATGGTGATGCCCAAGAAATAATAATAATTATTATAGGTATTATTTTCTCGATCCCCATGAAGTCACAGGACTCATTGTAAAAGGTCAATGCTAGTCAATACAAAGTCTATCATGGCACTCCTTCATTTCATCACCCAATTACACTTTCATCATCCTCTCAGGATGGTGAAAGTGTACTTTGTTCCATTCTCCCACCTCTACTTCCTTTTACAACTTATCCTTGTTCCTTCCCCTCATTCTACCATTTGAAAAATCTCAACAGTGTTAATTTCATAATAACTCTTCAACAGCTTAAATTTCTCAATCATACCCCTCTTCCCTTTGCCTTCTCACACAGTCTGCATTCTCTCAATCTATCCTAATAATCAATACCTGTACAGCAGGGGTCAGTAACACAGCCCTCACGGGCACCTAAGTGCCCACCACTGTGATAGATACTGAAGCGTTAAACAACCTTCAAATATTTTTAATGTGCATGCAAACTACCCATCAACAGTTATGGGTTATGCACTTCAGTCCCACTAGGCTAGTAGCCTGAATTCTTTTCTAGAGTGACCAAGTGACAATCAGTTTTATAACTTTAATAACATAAATAAAAAGAAAAAGATTTATAACTTTAACATAGAGTGGGAAGAACAATTAGGTTTTATTTATTTTAAGAGAAAATCTATATGCTTGTTATGCAGTGCAAGAATTGTGGTTCCTAAAAAGTCTAATGTAGAGAGATATTTCAACATTGTTCATAAAAACTTTCCTGTAAATTCTATAATTAATAAAAAAAAAAAAGGAGTTGTGAGCTGAACTTAATTAAACAACAAATCATTTTTACCAAGCCAACTTCACAGTCAAAGAAAACAATGGTTGCCGCTTTTAAAATTGCTCATTTGTTAGCAAATAAAAATAAACCATTTTTAGAGGGTGAGTTATATAAAGAAGCCATATTGTTGGTTTCTGAGTCTCTTTTTGATGAATATGAAAATAAAAATCAAATAACAACAGCAATAAATACAATCCAACTGTCAGCAAGGACATTAAGGTAAAGTGCATTTTATTATAAGTCAGCCATTCAGGGTACCCTTTTTGGTGAAAGGTTGCTGACCTCTGTTGTACAGGATTGATATAATTTTTGTTATCCTTCTCCATACCCTCTCCAATGTTACTACATCCCCTTCAAATCCAGGACACCAGATCACATAAATCGTGATGTGATTTTATCACAGTTTTATATGATGGAACCATCACCCTTTTTATCTCTTGTGGTAAATATCCTCCTCAACATTGCTGCAATTCTCCATGATGTCTTCATAACCTTTATATGTCCTCTGAACTTCAAATTTCTATCTACAATCACCCCAAAACCCCTTTCTTCCAGTATAATTCCACCAAATAAGAATGAAGCAACCCATCTGTGGATCCTAAATTTTAAAATCTTACATTTAGTCTGCCTGCCTCATTCATTTGCCCACATTTCCAGCTTATTCAAATCTTGAAAAGGCCAAACATCAGCACTGTTATTAATAATCCTACCAAGTTTCACATTATCTGCAAACAACTGAATATCTCCCTGTAGTCCTATGACATTATCATTGACATAAAGAATGAACGGTAATGGTCCCAGTAATTAGTCCTGTGAAATTCCATTTATAACCTTCCTACTACTTGATTCTTATCCCTCATATACAACTCTAATATTTTTCAGAAAATCAGTTACCAATCAAATCCACTAACCTGAATATCCAAACCCATATACTGCAACCAATTTGTCATGTGGCACCATGTCAAATGCCTTTGCAAAATTAAAAAAAAAAAAAAAAAAAAAAAAAAAAAAAAAAAAAAAAAAAAAAACGACAGTGTATGCCTTACTCTCATCCACTACTCTTCTTACTCTGTTGTGAAGAGTAAACAGATGATTGAAACATGAGCACCCCAGGTGGACTACATACTCTGCAGAAGAGAACACACGAAGAAGGTAAATGATTGTAAGGTAGTACCAAGAGATGCAGTGGCGGAGCAACACAATACTCTACTCTTCTCTGCCAAGTGGAAATGAAAGGGGTAAAACTGAAGTGAGTGAAAGGAATTATCAAAACAACATAGAGCTGCTGATGTGGTGATTTGCACAAAATCTGAGCAGGAAGCTGAACAAAGACTGAAGATACTTGCTTGAGGTTTAGTAGAACTAAGAGTACATGCCTTGTGGTGAAGCAGTAAGGAGTGTAACATTACAGAGCACAGACAGCCATGTGTGTCTAAGTTCACATACCTAGGATCATGTGTACAAAGTGATGGACACATGGTGTTGTGTGATATAAAAGTGTCTAGCAAGTTAAAAGGAAGGATCTACAAAAACACCAGTAGTAATACCAGTGAGATCTGGCAAATGACCAAGGAAAGGGTGAAGAGAACGAATGTAGCTGAAATGAGAATGTCTTAACTTTCAATTGGTATAATAAGATTTAGTAAGATCAAAAACTTACTGAACCAGAGTTGTAACTCAAGTATCTTGAAGATTAAGAAATCATATGTCCTTGATAAGCTAAGGTGGTTTGGTCACAATATGTGACAAATGCTATTTGGGAAGAAGAGTGCTGGCATTGAATCTGCCAGGCAAAAGAAGTAAGAAAAGATGTAAACATTGATGACTGGACAGCTTCACAGGGGACTTCCAATATCTTGGACTAGAGGAAAACATGGCCTTAGAGAGGACTGGCTGGAGGCAGTTGAACTGCTGCATTGATTATTTGCTGGCGCCACCTGTGCAAAAGCACAGGTGGTGCCAGCAAATAATCAACATTAAATTTGTGCTCCCACATTTTATGGTAACTGCAAGTGTTTTTTGTACAAAATAAGCAGCTGACTACTACAGTACAACTCATAAGTACCCATAGTCCATTAAATCTGCTATATTTTACAACTAAAAAACAGCCACGTGAAAGCGCTATGCCTACCGTCCAAAATAAAGATGGCGGCAACAAAAGCCAACAACGGAAGACTACCTCGAGCCCCATCAGCATAGCGTCACCAATCAACGACAAACTGAATGATATTAAAAGTGCTGCAGCTGTGAAACAGAAATCAAAGAAGGGGGAAAAAGGTATATTGTGCAATTTATGCTGCAACTGGATACATATTTCTTGCGTGAAAATAAATTAATCAGCGCACAAGCTTTTCACCGCTCAAAACCAGCCCTACTTCTGTATGATGTGCCTCCCTTCCATAAAATAGATACTAAACCTAGGCAAATGAGTCACAAACCTCGAGCAGCAGCTTAATATTGTAATCGATACCTTCTCCTCCAAAATCGGAAAGTTGGAAGCTAAGCTCGAGACGCTCAACGCCCGACTGCAAGTGCACACATGCCTGCTAACGAACTAATCACATCATCGGTACATGAGTCGCTTGATGCTGAAAATAGGAAACTCAATGCTGTTATCCTGATCTTTCTGACAGAAAAGTAAATCCCTAAAAGAAGACATCAGCAAACTTGCAGGAGAATGCAATTTCGATCCCAGAAACATCGTCACATGCCATTGTATCGGACCCATAAACAAAAGAAAGGATGGAACGAACTATCCAAGTCTCGTGAAAGTGACCTGCAACTAACAAATAAACAACAAATTTATAACAGCGATAAACAACAAGCTAAAGGACACTTGTCCCCAGTTGCTCATACGTGCACGACCTGATTTAACCTTTGTCCAGAGAGAACAAAAACGCCAAAATGGAGACAACGGTTGGGTAATAGACTACAAACAATCCAAACTAGTACAAAACCCAAGTGACGCCAGTAGCAACCAAGAACACCAGCATGCAGGCACTGCATAGGAAACATGCAGGATCCTTGGGGTCAAATCCATGTCTTACAGAACCTTGCATATCCACTTCACCAACATCTGTGGCCTCAACAGTATCCACTACCACCTGCAGTCCACCAAACCCCACCACCTACTCTTTTTAACCGAAACTCAAATCTCACTTCCCCCTTATTCATCTCAACCTTCCTAACTATACACTATTTAACTCCTTTCGACTCATCTGTGCATATATCCGCTCTGACATACCCTGCCAGAGAACAACTAGCTTGGAATCGCCCGACTTCGACCTTCTTTGGCTGAAGATATCCCTCCCCCACTCAGTCAAATTTATCTGCTGTCTCTATTTCTCTCCTAACACCACCAATCTCAGAGCTCTTTCATTTCCTCTCCTTAAAAGTTGATTTTCTCCACTCCCCAAACAGTGAAATCATCCTCCTGGGTGATTTCAACGTCCATAACACCAATTGGCTTTCTTTTTCCACTCATACAGATCCTGTAGGCAGGGATGCTGAAACATTTGCAGTCACTGATGACCTTGCACAAATTGTTCAAAAACCGGCCAGAATACCAGATAACCCAAACCATTCCCCTCCTTACTAATGACCCCTCCAAATATTCAGTGAATGTAGTAAGTCCCCTGGGTAATTCTGACCACAACTTAGTGCTTATCTCCTCCCCCATGCAACAACGCCTACACAGCTACTCCCACCAAAGAGTAGCTTGGCATTATAATAGTGCCAAATGGGACAGTCTCCGAGACCACTATGCTTCATTCCCATGGTTAGACTATTGTTTCCGATCTTCCAGTCCAGACATATGCACCGAACGCATCACCAAAGTGATCCTCGCTGGCATGAAAGCACATATTCCCCACACTACTCAGACCCGCCGTCCCCCTAACTAAACTTTTGTTCTCCAAAAAATGTGCTAAGGCATTACAAATGAAAAATAGGCATACCACAACTGGCTCAAATCAAGAACCCCATCCTCATTCAATGCCTACACTGAAGCCCGAAACAAATTCAAGAAAACTATCAATACTTCCAAAACAGATTTTGAACAGGCAAAAAGCAGGAAGCTTGCAGCCTGTCCAAACGGAAGCCGTGCCTTTGGTCCCTTGCCAAGGCAATTGGCCGTAACTTTTGCCCTACACTATTCCCACCTCTATCATACCCAGATGGCTCATTTGCAACATTACCCATAGAAAAAGCTAACCTCCTGGCATCACACTTTGCCGCCAACGCACACATAACTGACAATGGCAAATGCCCTCCAGTCATTCCAACTGCCCAACATACAATGTTCCCTATATCCTTTTGCCAAAAAGACATCACAAACCTGCTGTCTAAATTAGACACACAAAAAAAAAGTCCCTGGCCCAGACGGAATTCCTCCAATTATTCTGAAGGTCTGTGCATCTGGACTAACTCCTATCCTATGTTACCTGTACACACTCTCTTACTCCACTGGTATATATATATCCCAAAACCTGGAAAGTGGCCTATATTCAACCCATTCCTAAAAAGGGTGACAAATCACTGCCATCTAACTACCGCCCTATCTCACTCACTTCTATCTAAAGTAATGGAGAAAATCAACTCTCAAATCATAATCTACCTTGAAGGTACCCTGCTATTAAGCGACCACCAGTACGGATTCCACCAAAGCCGTTCAACAGGAAATCTACTCTCATACATCACCCATCACTGGACAAGCGCTATGGAGAAATTTGGCAAATCCCAAGTAGTTGCACTTGATATCTCCAAAGCCTTTGACCGAGTCTAGCACAAAGGCTTACTAAGCAAACTCCCATCATTTGGACTGCTTCAGGACTTCTGCAGATGGATTGCCAGCTTCCTGTCTGGACGCACACTATGTGTGATGGTAGACAGCTCCCTATCTTCTCACCATCCAACCAATGCCAGGGTTCCCTCAAGGCTCAGTTCTCTCAGTGACCCTCTTCCTCTAACTTTTTTGACCTCTAACCCAATACACAGCTTTGCAGATGACAGCACACTACATTCCTCCCTTTCATTTGACAAACCCTACCCTTCACAACTCACTTCAACCCACAGAACATCAACCACCACTGCCCTTAATTCCAACCGCCAAGCCATCTTCCGATGGGGCTCAGACAATCTTGTCAATTTCAACGCTAGTAAAACCCAGTTCTGTCTTATTTCTCACAAAAAAGAACCATTTTTCCCCAGCATTGTTTTTGATAACACTCAAATTCACAGACAAGACAAAATTTCTCTTCTCGGAATTACCTTGACATCAAGCCTCTCCTGGCATAAACACATCACAACCATTGCATCCTCAGCTTCCAAAAAACTAGGTTTTTCTCTTTCGCTCAAGACGCTACTTCACCTCTAAACAGCTGTTAACACTATACAAGTCACAAATCCGCACAGCTCTCGAATACTGCTCTCACATCTGGAGTAGGGCTCCAAAAAGCTCCCTCAAAATGCTTGACTCAATACAAAGGAAAACAATTAGACTAATAAATGACCCATCCCTCACCAACTCGCTCCCCCCACTTTCACATAGACGCTTGGTCTCTGCAATCTGTATATTCTATAAATACTTTCACAGAAAAGGTTCATCTGAAACAGCATCAATAATTCCCCCACCCTGTACCAAGCCCATTGGAATATGTACAGCTGCTGCCCAACATCCTTTTACAGTACACCTCAAAATCCACAGAACAAGTTTCTTCTCCTCCTCATTCATCCCTGCTACTGCAGTACTGTGGAATAGTCTTCCCTCCCTGACATATTTCCCAAGGAAAACAATATACAGGCGTTCAAATCAAATATAAACAAGTTTCTCCTTTCACAAGCCATCACCCATATACGGTACTAACGTACTATAGGTTGACCAGTCAACCTCCTGTATATGAGCCCAACATTTAAAAAAAAAAAAAAAGTGATACCACTTGAGTAGTATCATTTAAAATAATCCTGCACCAGTATTTTTACAAACTGGTGTTAGCATTGTCATAATCTTGTATTTTATCAACAAATGTGGTCATTTCTTCAAAAGCATGTAGGAGGTGATAGACCTACGTGGTTATAAAACTGAGTTTTTTTTGGGGTCATGTCTAGTATGTATAAAGCAGTGGTCTTTTTTTTTTTCCACTTTACTCTGAGAGAATTATGACAAATTTCTTTTCTCTGGATTGAGTAATTCTGAAACTCATTTGATGGGATAGTCTTGTTCTCAAGATAAATTTCATAAATTCATAATGAGACTATGAAATAATTTCATTTTTGGAGATATCTGCAGCCACTAAATATGGTATGCATATATAATATTTATACATAATCAGATCTTTATTTTTATTAGGAAGTTTCCTGTGCATAATTATTCCCCATTAATTCTTCACAACATCTGTTTCTCATTTTTATATTAAATATTAAAACTAATATACCCATGTTATAGAAGATAGCAATATTACCTAATTAAAGAAGGTTAAAAATTTGTTAAGAAATGATGATGATTACACTAAAACTTAAATCTTGAGAATCTAATTGTTTTATTTGTACTGATACTTTTTTTTTAATATCAGAAACACAAATCATGAAATGTAATTTTTACATGAATTTAAAATTGTTATATAGGAAAGAACATCTTTCATTGTTTCATTTGAAACTATCCTCTCTGTAAAATTATGTCTCACTTCACAGTAGACAGTTTTCTCACTTCGTTACAAATTAAATTAAATTTGCCAAGAAATTATATTCTTGTTTAATCCTTTATCCAAGCATAAGCAAAGAAAGTTTGCACATTAAGTATATTAATAACTAGGCTACTTGTACATAAAGGCATGACTTCACATCAAATGTTACTCATACACCTGGATAACGGATTAAACAAAAATATAATTACTTGGCAAGTTTAATTTAATTTCTGACTGCAGTCCATGAAGGTGTGGAATAACTCTTTTTTTTTAAAAAAAACCAAAAAGTTTAATGACAAAATCTTGATTCTCGAAATATCACTTTTCTTTCATAGAAAGCATGAAAGACATCCTCAAAAGGAAAACTAAAAGCTAAATTATGTGTTGTTTTATGATGCCAGTCAAGCAAGTATATAGTGTGATCTGTGACAGAAGGAAATTAAAAAAAAAACTGCATATTGTCTAAGTTAGAATGTATATGGACAAGCCCACATCCTTCTGCAGTATAGGTAGTAGACAAAAATCGTTGCCTAGTAGAACACTGTTATTTTGCTTATGAAGAAACCTCATCACTAAGACAGGTTGGCTTTCCTTCGTGTACCTGGCAAAGAGCGAGTCTTGAGTGACTTCCTTTCTCTGATGTGCACATGGCGCATCAGTTTGTAGTTTTATTCAGTAGTGTAATGTAAGAATCATAAAATATGCTGAATGATTTCCAAAATGATAACACAGCAGGCTCTAATAGAAATATTAAAGATCTGATTATATATTGAAGACTGTTTACATATTTTCAGTTAAATCACTAAATACAGATGATTGAAAAAAATAAATTAGTACTATATATATGTGTATATATATAGAGAGATATATATGGAACAATTAATTTAATTTAAAATATTTGCTTTTTTTACTTAAAATCCCCCCCCCCCTCTTTGTACAACTTTTCTACAGGCCCTGAGATGTGATAACTTGTTCATTTAGTGTAGCACTGAATTGTGAATGACAACTGTTGACCTAGTTAGCTAAGTGTTAGCCCTTTGTTGGTGGTGATATCACTCAGTATATGAAACCCACTCTGCTTATTATTGTTCTGGCTCAATGTAGTCCCAAGACTCGTTGTGGGAGGTCTATCCTGACAACATAATCTAGTCTAACATACCACTCCTTGAGCTCATTTGCTATTTTCACTCTCATCACCCTCCCAGAGCATGAACTCCATGTTTCTCCCACTCACTTTCCAGCATGATACTTGGATTATCTAACAGTTAGCACACTCATTCTACTAGTACCTAATGTACTTTATTGGTTGGACTAACATGAAATAAAAGAAAAAAAAATGATGTCATTGACAAGACGATGGAAGCTCTAAAGGAAATATACAACACAATGTTCCTCCTGCATATGTTCTTAGACTATATTTTGTCGAAAGTGCTATTGTAAATGTTACTTGTGCAAGCCCCTGTCATTTACTATATGACACCATTACTTCTATGTGTCAGCAGATACTGTCTCCATCTATTTTGGGTATTGAGATTAATGTAGTGCAGGTCATGAGAGCAGTTAGAAGCCTGAAGTAACGTGAAGAAAATTTCCATTTAGTATTTAGTGCAGGATTCCCATATTATTTTAACTCTTAGTCCACTCATGCTAATGTGCAGTAGGTTAACAACTTTCATCATTGAGCTTTTCCTTAAAAATAGGTAATTTAATTACATTTATGATATTAAAATCATTGTTCCATATTAGTATTTATTTATTTTTACTCATCTTGTATTCACGATTATTTTTTTTTAAATACTGTACTGGATGGTAGTAATGTCTGATTTTATCAAAATTATCACAAGATGATTCTATGAGACTTAAAAACTATAACAATTTTCATACAAATATAAATAGAACTTTGAGTGTGTATACATATGAAGATATTTGCTATATCATTTTATTAAAACTTATCATCTTATTTATTTACTTTTATATACTGTAGAATAATTGTGTGCTTAATGAACTGTGTTATATACTTAATTGGCTATTCTTATTCCAAAAACAGTATATAATATTGTGGAGTAATAATATCACTAATAATATTTTTAGGTTTTCTTTTCGTATCTTTTTAATTTGATATATTCCCTACTGGCAAAGAGTGTGTCACCTATTTTTTTACAAGAAAAAACAAAAAAAAAAAAAAAAAGAAAACTGGGTTTAACCAACAGTGTACTGAATTACTTAAGCAAGACATTCAATGTCTGATAAATCATGTCACATGATGCATGTCTGCTACTCGTTATGAATTCATTGGCCAATACAGCTCCTGTAATTCTTCAGAACACACGCAATTTACAGACAAAATTTACTAGTTGTGGTGGTGTTGGAGGTGGGCGGTAGATGGCGTTGATTCGTAGTAGAGGTTAGGTGTAGAGACAGTTGTAGGTGTCCTCCCGCGATGAGTCTTCGGACTCCTTGGAAGTATCAGGCATAATAATAATTGCCATAATCATGTTTATATTGAACTATCTTCAAATGTACATATGCCTATATATAATGGAACTACTTAAAACAGTAATATTTTATTGTAAAAAAAAAATTGAGAGGTCTCAACAACTGTAGAGATAAGAGAACAGCTTGGGTGGTTTGGCAATGCAGAGCTGAAGGAAAGAGCATTGAAAATAATTAAGCTAATGACTGCAGAAAGCTTAGATATCCATCTAAATTGCCTTATATTTAGATTTTGCTTTTTTTAATTTATTTTTAAACACATTTCTTTATAGAGTTGTGTATGTCTTGTACTATGGGCATGCAATTATCTGTTATAAACTGTATGTTCTACATTTAACTAGTATGAAGCATAAGATATTTCAATGTAAGCTATCTTAATAATAAATATATATATAACTAGTATGAAGCATAAGATATTTCAATGTAAGCTATCTTAATAATATATATATTTGTGTAATCTTTTATATATATACAGGGTGTTCGGGATAAATTTGACATATTTATAATTAATTATATTTTTCCGTAAGTTACATGTATTAACACACACTTCTCTTCATTTAAAAGTTTGGACCTTTCTTCATTCATATACAAGATGTCAGAAAGGATGGATAGCTGGAACCCACCTGAATCATGGAAGAGAATAACTTGTATCATGATGATTCGTGCCCGCCATCAAAATAAGGATATTACGACTGCTGCCCAATGCTCCCTGAATACAGTAAAAACAATCAGGCATGAACTAGAGACTTGCAATGGTGACTACGAGGATGTAGCAAGAAGAAAGATCCCTAGCAGACGATCTGATTGCGTTCGTACAGCAGAATTCCTCGCAAATCTGCAGGAACAGGTGTTGAAGAACCCTGGCATTGGAATTCGGGCTTTGAATTCGGAGTTGCTAACTGTAGTCAAGCCCTGGATAACAAGGGTAGCCAATGGTAGGCCGTATGTATGGCAGCAGGATTCGGCCCCTTGCCACACCTCTGGGAAAAGTCAAAAATGGTTGTCTGAAAATTTCTACGACTTCACCAGTCCAAATGTTTGGCCTCCAAACTCCCCAGACCTTAACCCCATGGATTATTTTGTATGGGGCGCAGTTGAAAAAGACACCAATCGCACTTCCAGTAATACAAAAGCCCAGTTAATGGATAAAATTAAAACAGTTTTTGCGGCCCTTTCCAGGGAGACTGTAGCATCTGCTTGTTCGAGGTTCCGAAGCAGAATTGAAGCTGTGATCGATGCTAATGGTGGTTATTTTGAGTAAATCTTGTTGATAGTATTGTAATTAACTCTGCCTGTAATGTTTTTTTGTCAATTCATTAAATTTAATAGATACAAAGAAGATTTTCTTTTTCCTTACGAAACTGTCAAATTTATCCCGAACACCCTGTATATATATATATAAAATATGTAATATATATATATAAATGTATGTAATATATATACATTACATACATTTATGCTCGAAATTCCCCCCCCAGAAAGCAAAAACGGTTTCCTTGCACTATAGGAGGAGCGGGCCAGTTTCCTTCAAGAACTCCTGCATCACAATTCAGTGTGGACATATTCCATACTGAAATGTGTCTCTGCCTAGTTTTCTGTTAGCACTGTACATTAATTCATTAACTAAGTCCTTAGTGACTTTTTTCAAAAACGTATTTGTGTAATTTAATTTATTAGTAGCGCAATTGGAAGAATGGCAGTATGTTGTATCCTTCGATTGGAAAAGGCCTGAGTTCAATTCTCGTCGTGATGGGAGGAATCTTTAATAGGTATTTTCAATTGAAGATGAGGGTAGCCAATCTTATACTGAAATGGCATTTTTTTTTCCTCCCAGAAACGTGGGTTTTTTCATCCTGCCTTCAGGACACATGCAAATTACTAGTGGTGGTGAACAGTAGATGGTTGGTGTAGATAATGGAGACAGCTGTAGAGTAGGTTACCTCTCTTGATGAGTTCTTGGAGGTTTCACAAAATAATTGGTATGTATAAATTTATGTCCACATTTTGCTGTAGTCATGAAACCTTTTTATTTATATACAAGTAAAAATGTAGTTCATCCTTAGCTTTTGGACACCAGTGTATATAGAGGGTAATCACATTTAAATTTAAAGTATCCCTGTTTAAGGTCTTGTGGAGTTCCATCCAAATGAGTCATATGGAAATACCTGTATGATGTACCAAATGTAGATATAATATAATAATTTTTGTGTGTGTGTGAGAAGGAGAAAAGTTACACAAGCGTAATTAACACATTTTTAATCACTTCCATTATGCATTCACAGTCTGTATTGTTAAAGTGTGCTGCCTTTCCTTGTTTTCTGGAATGCTGCGTGGTGATCCACACAACATTCCAATAAATCCAGTCTTTTAAAAATTCCCAGAGTCAAAAGTCACAAGGGGTCAGATCAGGTGAATGAGGCAGCTGTGCAGTGAGAAATGCATGGCTGATCACTCTGGCTTCCATGAAGTGTTGTTGATGAACGTTTTATACAGATCGACCAAAGTGTGATGGGGCCCTATCGTGCATGAAAATGAATCCATGCACAGGCAGTGCTGTAGCTGTGGCACAAAACAATTGTTTATCATAAACTATAACTCATTTTAAGAATGTTAGTCAAGTGAGTAATATTTTTTATCCAATAAATATTATTTTTGCCAATTTTTGCTATCGGCATCTTCAGGGATACAATTGGTAAGCGATATGAAAGTAACAGACTAGGTTTTAACTGACAGTTCTAATTCATACAAAATTAGTACTGTACATGAGACAATATGCGTGCTGCGGGTACGTGATTTATTTGTTGAGAGACATAATGTAATTGGCGTGAAAGTTCATTTCTTTAATGTTTAGTGATCTAATTAAAGTTTTCCAATATCCGATAGGATTAGACCTTGATTCTTATTTAGGTTTCCTGTTGAACAGGTGACTATAGCAGCTTCCATGAAGGTTCTGGAATGGTAGTTTTCTTCTATATAGTTACGTTGGTCAGACCTCTAGAAGCTTCGAAACAAGACAGAAGGAGCACATAAACTATGTTAGAAACAACAGACAAGATATTTCAGGCTTTTCATCCCACTTTTGCATAGTCCATACCTGGTGATTGTGGATACTCGTACCTCCATTCAGGTGAAAGTGAGCCTCATCACCACACAGCATCCAACTCCACTGGAGCAAGGAATGTTAAATTAAAGCAAATGTCAGTCAACTTTCCAAGTCTGGGTATAACTCCTGTGTCAGTGTTATCTTGAATGGGTAGAAATTCAGGATGTTTCATAGAATTTTCCAAACAGTTGTGTTAGGCATCCATATGTCTTTGACCTTGTTTCATTTGATTAGATAGCATCATCTTAGTACTAAATCAAGCTGTTTTTTTTTTTTTTTAATAATAGATGACAAATTTGCTTTCTGGATCTTATAAAAAATGCTAAAATATTTTTATTATATTATTTAGAAAAGTGATAAGACATGTGAACATAAATATATCTTATTTTTATCCTCAGGGTGTACTTATGTTCTTCATTCAAGTGGTTAACTATATTCACATAAGGAGAAAAATGGGGTTAGCTCAAATTGCTTTCAGGAACTAGTAATTTTCTTCCTATTGTTATATCTGAAGAGGTAACTTTTTTTTTTAGTAATCTACGTTGTATTGTATTTCATTTTTCTATTCATATATTAGATTTAATAGCTCATTTTTGTTAAGTAATTTGGTATTCTTCATCTAAATAAGGCAGTTAATCTTATTTCGATAATTACTTTATTCTGTCATTTGCATGTATTTTGTGGCCAATTGGTTTCTTTTGTGTGAATGAGATAGGGACAGAGTTTTGCTCTTTGTAAACTGAGAGATTAATATTTGAATGGAAAATGCTTGGTTTTACTCTTTGAACTGCTGTCTGGAGGTGCTATTTTGGATTATACATGATACTGTGCTTTACATAATATTGATTATCACAAGTTTTTTGAATAAGATAAGTGAAATTGTATGCATAATTGATTTAAATTTTTGATAACACAGGAAAACATAAATTTTCTTTGTCTTGAAGTGACAACGTTTGCATGATGTGGTACAGTCTACAAATTATGGAAAGACATTATAATCAATAGTTTCCAAACAGGTTTGTTTCCCAAGTTCTATAGTGATATTCACAGAGGAGTGTAATATTGCATGTTTCTAACTTGGCTGAGTGTTTAGCATACTTGCTCTCCAAACAACAGGTCATGAGTTCAAATTCCACTGTGGACATAGATGGCTGTAAAAACCTACTATAGAAGCGCTTATATATATATATAGCTGCTTGAGTTTATAGCACTTTTTTTTATTATTATTATTAAAGAAAGTAGACATGTAATGTCTCCCTGGTATGATACTTTGATTATGAACACTTAACCTACCCATGTTTCCAACCTTGTATAGTGAGGATCGTCATTAAAAAAGGATACCTAATATTAGGTGGTAATGATGTACACTCTATTTTATTGTTCATTTCTCTTATTTCTTATCATTACATAGTGGAATATGATAATAAATATTATTAAATAGCTTTGTTTAGTTTGTTTACAATGTTTGTGTGTTCTTGAAAGTGGCATTTGCTAGCCGATTGCTTCCTTCTAATGTATTAGATTTATGGATACAACTGTCTTTTGGATTAAAAATAACTACCTTGGGGGCTTTGACATCAAAGCTTTCATGCAGAGTATATGCATAAAGAACAGAAGCATATGTAGTTTAGTCATAATGCAATTTTACTATAGTAAAATTGCATTATGACTGTATCTGTATTAGTGTATATGACATTACTGTATCATAATGCAATTTTACTATAGTAAAATTGCATTATGATACAGTAGATAATTCAGACCAACTTGTTACCTCTGAGCCAAGAAAATGGAATTCAAGATATAATTATACTGAAGGTGTGATTTTAACATTGTGAGGGTATTTATGAAAATAATCTTTGCATTGTGATCGCTCTCCACCCAAATGAGATATGCCAATGAAATTTTTTAAAAAAAAAGGTTTTGTCTCTTTCTTATGTTGAAATAATCTCTCTCTCCCTTTCAGTGAATTTTCTGCACTCTGTAACAGGTCTTTCAAGCTGTCAAAGTGAAACTTTTGAGATTGTATTTGAAACCGTTTTCTTTCAAGGATAAATATTCTTAAGATATGTTTTTGGTTTCGGAAATAATCTCTGGTTATTTCCATAAAAAAAGAGAGGTTCACTATAGTCAAGTCCAGAATGGGGGAACGTTCCACAGCTTCAAATCAAGTTTCTCCAGTAGTCATTAAAATGAACATGCTTTTGTGCGGCCTCTACTGCAAATGCAAGAACTATTCCTTGGCATGAACACCATTAACTCATTGTTTCAACTTTTGCATTCTCTTCACATAGCTTTTGTGAATTTATTGTCTCTCCATTCACAATGTAATCCTATTGAATGAGACTTTTACTGTCCCAAAAGATTGTCAATGTGCACTTTCTTCTAGAAGATTGGGTTTTGAACTTTTTGGTTCTTAGTGAGATAGGATGGTGATATTTCATCTCCACTCATGATTTTGTGTAGAAAAGAGTTGAAAGAATCATCTGCAAATTTGTGGTCTTTTTCTGTTTTGTTTCTGTAGAAAATGCATGAAGTATTCTATTAGAGAGGATGTAAAGGAGTTGTTAGAAGAGAGAAAACTAAAAAGTGAGAAGGTGAGGATTGTAAGTCTCTTACCACGCTATGATAGAGGTGAACTGAGAATGAAGGAATTGATAGACAATGAGTGCAAAAAGGAATGATGTAAATTTGTAGATCTGTGGTCACTGTTTGACGGAAAGAAGGATTTGTACAATGATGATGATGGACTGCTAAATGGTATTGGTGTTAGGTGTCTAGAGAGAGAGAGCTTTATTCACTGAGCATGCTGAAGTGCAAATTCAGGGAAACTTAAGCGATTAGGGTGGAAGCAGGTGAGTTTGTGTGAAGGCACTCAGGAGCCTTTATTTCCCCCACCCACCTTTACTTCAGAAAGTAAAGGTAGGTGGGTGGGTGGGGAAATAAAGGGATCTTGCTGTTGCTATATGTTAATCCCAGAAGTATCAGGAACAAGAGGGAGGAATTTTTGGCATTAGTTAGTGCCACCTCGCCAAAAGTTATAGGCATTAGTGAGACCTGGCTAACCTCAGATGATGTAGTCACAGGGATTGAATATGAAGGGTTTAGTATTTTCAGGGAAGATAGAGAAGATAGGATGGGGGAAAGAAGTTTGAAGATTCATTTGAAGCAATCTAGTGTGAGATTAAGGCCAGAAAGACAAAATATATACAGTTGGTTGTTGCTATAGGTCACAGAGTCCCACAGATGACCTAGAAGACATGCAGCGCCAAATTAGTACAGGTCAAGTGATAATTATGGGGGATTTCAACTGGAAGGAAATAGAACTTATACACCTGCTGAGAGATAATTACTTAATGCAGCATGTGATGGCAGGGACTAGGAGCAGGAGAGTTTTGGACCTGGTCATAGAATTGGAAGAGCTATCCATAACCAAGGTGGCAATATTGCCTCCAATTGGTGAAAGTGATCATGCAGTCTTGATTGGGAGATTGTAAAACATGAGGAATATTCTGTTAAGGAGTATACATGGAACTACATAATCACATATTAGATGATTATGAGAGGCTTAAATCTCTACCATGGCATAAAACATTTCAGGATAAGGATGTTAGTAGTGCATGAGATATAGTTAAGGATCATCTAGAGGAAGCAGTATTAAATTGTATACCTAGGGCAAAGAGGTTTAATCAGGTAGGAGTTGGATGAGTAATATCATGTGGAGGGTATATAAAGAGAAAGGTGAATATCAAACTCATGAAAAGAATCTAGCCATGCAGTCCAAAGGAAATCCAAAGAGGAAGAATTACTATGGAAGATTAACCTTAATGAATTATGATGGTCACAAGGAGACAGAAGTGGATAAAATAGTTGAGTTACTGAGTGACCGCTTTGCAAGGGTATATCATCCGAGTGAGGTTACTGCTTTAACTTATGTGGGATGAATTAGAGATTCTTAGGATATTGCAGAATTTCATTGTAAATACAACTATGAGATATTAGCTAAGGTTTTGCAAGAAAACTGGCTAGGCTCTTTAATTTAAGTCTCAGTTCTGGTAGTGTTCTAAGGAAGTGGAAAGAGGGCAAAATAATTCCCTTGCATGAGGGAGGCTGCAGTAACTAAGACTGTAAGTTCTAAGATTGCAGTAGCAAATCATAGACCAATTAGTATCTCAGGTGTAGTGGTAGGAAAGAGAATTCAAGAATGGGTAGATAAAAATATGATACTGTATGTCATGCCTTAGTAATTTACTAATTTTTTATAATAGAGTAACATATGAATTGGATAAAGGAAATGGCTACATGATGATTTTGCAAAGGTATTTGAAGATTTGACAGGATATCAAGTGGAACTCTGTTATACAAATTAGAACAAATAAGGATGGATATGACACTGATTAAGTGGATAAGAGGGTGGCTACTGGACAGATATCAAAAAGTACTATATGAAGCAGAATAGACCTGAAAACCATGACTAGTGGTGTGCTTGGGACCATTGCTATTTAATTTGTGCATAAATGATATGGGAAATATTCAGTTGTTTGCTGATGATGGTAAATTAGGTAGAGTAATAGGTAATGGGGAGAGTATGCAAGACAACTTAAATAGGCTGTCAGTATGTTCAAATGATAATGGGTATCATTTTAATGTTGAAAAATGTAAAGTTATGCATTTTGGAATAAATAGATTACAAGCTGTGTATCAGATTGATGGCAGTCCATGTGATACACAACTTACTCCAAGAAATAGATGAAGCTAGAGATTTAGGAGTATTACATATTGCTATAATAGCTCTACTTAAGTAATGAAGAACACAGTATTAACAAGTAGATATAAGTCATTATTCCTCTTTATAAGGCCTTGATACTCCCACATCTGGGTTACTATGCTCAAGTCTGGTTTCTTGGGGATGAGGAAGCAATGAAGAGGATTCAGAGGTGAGTGACTTGTGGAATGTTCCCTATGAGGATAGATTGAGGGTGTGTGGATTGCAGAAGTTGGTTGATAGGAGAAAATAGAGGATAGTTTTATAGAATAGATGCAAGGGAAATATTTTAGCACTAGACTAGTGGTACCAGAACAAGGAGGTTATCACTTTAAGCTGAATAAAGGTGTCATTAGTAGGGATGTGAGGAATAGATTTTTTTGTTTGGAGAGTTGTGAATGAGTGGAATGGGTTTCCAGAGTCAGTTGTGAGTGCTTTGTCTGTAAATGGGTTCAAGGATAGGTGTGATAAATTGGGTCTCCCACCATGAGCCTTCAGATTCCATGGAGGTGCCCATATAATAATAATAACTGAAGTTGCACACTTTATTGTTGCCAATTTTGTAACAGTGTAGTTAATTCATGTTAATCCAGTGCTAGTGATTTCTGAATTATGGAAATCAATGATGGTTGCTGCCTACTTGTGAATTCATTAATATGAAATGCACATTGTTTTTCATACCCATGATGTACAGTACTCATATCTACTTTTGCGTTATCATAAAAATCCTTATAATTAGCAGTTAATTTCAATATAACTTAAGTTTTTGTGCATCAAAAAATTGATTTTGTACACCTTTTACATGTTTTGATAAAGTTGAAGACTCCTGCATTGTGTAAGCAGTAATATGACAAATATAACTTTGATCACACCACCGTATACTAAACTGTGGTGGATAATGAAGGAAACAAGACTAGACAAATTTTAATCCACCTATGCTCCATGAACAAGCAATAACTTGGAGTTGCTCGGAACAACAATAATAATAATAAAAGTGCAAAAAGTTGATGCCTCATCCTGTTCTAATATAGCTGGGCATACTTTTATACTTGCATTGAGAGCATTTCTAATATTAACTTTATTATGGCAAGCACAAGTACTTCCTATATACAACTAGCTTAGCATTGAAGCTACTTCCTGCATAAGCCTTTGTTTTTGTCATATTTTACTCTAGCATAAACAAACATAATGTACTTCAAGTGGCGGGTGGAGGAAAAGAGAAGTCTTATTTTATTTTTTTGTGATCTTAAATACAGATAGTTATTCAACCTATATTACTCTAACACCATTTGCGGAAGGGGGATGGGGAAGAAAGAAAGAATCTTTTGATGTGATACAAAGTTTCAAATACCTGTGAACTGCAGTTCTGAGAAAATATGTACAAAAGTGAACTTGGTTGAATGGATAGGCAAAGTCTGTTACTCAGTTCTAAGTCTGGAACTGTAGTAATGGTTGATCAATGCAAGAATGATTTATGGAAATATCCGTAAAAAATGCATGTAGCAGAAAGTGAGTGTGAGAGAAATGTAATTAATGAAACTAACTTCTCTCTACAATGTGACATGAAATTTTAAGGAGCTTTGGTGGATACTATCCCAGATGTGAAAACAATATTCTATAGTTGAATAGATTTGCATAGTGTTAGTGCTGTTTGCTTAGGCATAAAGTAACATCCAGAATGAAAGATAAAAACCTAGTTTTTTTGGATTCCAAGGAAGCAATACTTGTGATATACACTGCTTGAAAAGAAGTCAACAGGCACCTTATTGGGCAGGGTATATTGTGCCATGTAATGGATCGTGTATTTGTAGCCGGTATAAATTGTAGGAATACGATCCCCCAAGACAGTGCAACTGTATCCAGGTAAAATGGCTGCGAGACAGGAACTGATGGAGTTTGAAAGAGGTGTGGTGATAGGATGTCATGTTGCAGGCCTATTTTTTCAACAAATTGGGCCATCCCAAGTCGATAATTAGTGATACCATACTAAGATGGAAACACAGGGAATCAACTGCAAGTGCTATCCACAGTGAACGAACTCACCAAACGGGACCGTAGAATGCAGGATAATATGTAAAAACTGCCATTTGTCAGCCAACATATTGAATGTGGAGTTTCAGACATCAACTGGAACACGAATCTGCACAAAAACATTCGGACTGGAGACTCACAGTGGGTTTTCACGGTAGGACTGCAATATGCATATCCTACATTACCCAAACCAATGTGCAAAGAGCATGCACATTGTCGTGTTAGGATGACAAATCATGCTACATCCTCTTCTGAGCAGATGGGCAGGTGGGGATGTGGCTGATGCCCAGTGAATGTCTCTTACCCAAGAGTGTAACTCCAACTATGAAATTCAGAGTTGGCAGTTTGATGGTATGGTCCTGCTTTTCTGGTTTGTCCTCAGACCTCTCTTTGTAGTGCCATGAACAAGGAACTCCGAGAGGTATCTGAACACTCAGGACAATGCAGCAATGATTCGTGTTTTATGTAACTGACCATAGTCTCTTTCAGCAAGACAATAAACCAATGCCATAAGGCTGCTGCTGTAACTGAGCAGTTTGTGAACACGAACATCACCACACTTGACTGGCCTCCACAGAGCCCTGATCTCAAGCCTATTGAGCATCTGCAGAATGAACTGGAGCATTGGGTGAGGTCAAGAGATATGTGCTCCACAACAGTCCAAGGCCTCATCATGTGCATATAGGAAGAATGGTCCAAAATTCCCACTGATCACTAGCATGTGCTTGGAAAGTATGCCCCCATAAAATTGCTGCAGTCATCACAGTGAAAGGAGGTACTACATTTATTAAGGTGAGTGCCATAGCTGTTTGATCCTTACATTATGGTGTCCTTTGAGTTCTACCTGGAAAGAAATGGCACAGATTAAAGGTATTCTGAGAAGAGAAATTAAAAATGTCTTGTCTGGGGATTTGGGTATTATTAAAAACAAGCACTGAGGCAAAAAAGTTTTTTTTTTTTTCTTTTGTGAGAACTAGGATAAGATTGAGTTTTAAAGAAGTCAATCCAGAAAAGTGGTAAATGTGACCAAAGTTGGATAAACAGCGTATTCTGATTTATAAAACATGCACAAGTGGTGTCTCTATGATTTGGGTCCATATATGTTATTTTGTAGTATTTGTTCAAACATAGAAAAATGGTATTTCAAAGAGTGTGCAGTTTTGTTCTGTTTTTTCTTGTGTGTTCATCTGTGAATACCAAAATAACGAATGTCTAGTTTTGCAATAAATATAAAACAAAGCTATAACAGTTCAACTGTTTTCATGTGTTAAGATTTTAAACTTGTACTGCTTACCTCTAATTTGATTTGTGGTTTTGTTTCTTGTAATGTAAGCAGGATAACTTCCAGATCTCGTTTGGGTACTGAATCAGAATTATTTGCAGCAGAAAATGAGGTCACAGCACTTAGAGGAATCAACTGAGGCATACCAGATGAGATGGAATTTACTACAGTTGTAGGAGTGGCAATGATTGGCACAGGACTATAAAGGTGAAGTGAAAGGGCAAAATGTTCCAGTGAAACCTTGCGGGAGATCTACAGGTTTGGGTAACTTAAAGCTGGTGTATATGGCTGGAGGATAATGAGATGATGACACTGGAAACTAAAGGCAATATACACATGGTTAAAAATTTTAATCAGAAACACGATGTACCTTTTCAAGATGTACAATTCAAGTTTTAAAAATAAACATTGAATTGCAGGATTTATAATCATTTGTGTCTATATTAAATGCCAAATTTTGAGCTAATTTTAGTTAAACAGAATAGAAATAGGAATTTTTAAGCAAAGTGTGGTTCCAATAGCATCACTCCCACCTCAAATTCTTAATAGAGACTGACTTTGTGTTTTAGCACCACAAAAATATACCTCTCAGGTTAGGAGTGGATTTCATTTAGAAATTCACCATAGACTTTTTCTGTGATCCCAAAGTTTGATATAGAGAGAGTCAACTCCAAATCTTATGCTACTATAAGTTAAATTAGTTCCATGTCTCTTGGGCCAAATCAAAGACTAAGGAATCAAGATAGTTGCAGACACTACTTGTCTGCAAACAATGAGAGTGACTGTTACCACCTTCAAATTTAGAGTAAACTACACCACTTAAATTACTACAAAACAGAATCAGAGTTAAGTCTACTAAATGATTCTGCACAAGTTGTAGGACTTGTGCAGAATCAGTTGAAAGCTAAGAAATTAAAATTACTCATCCCAGAGACTTCATTTCTTGATAGAGTAGACACATGCTATAGCAAACCCCTAGGGCATCGGTTCCTAACAATCAGTAATGGTGGAAAAACAAGTAAACTATTTTACATTAAGATAGGCACTGAACAAAAAGCATCAGCATTTAAAAACAGCTATTTTAAAAATAAGGGGTACAATTTATAGAAATGGGTTTAAGACAGGTACGCAAGTGGAAAAAGGTTAGGAACCACTGCTCTAGAGACTAGAGAAATAGTTGTTTATAGCACAATGTTTAAGCTAAAGTGGGGAGGAAAGATTGTTTGATGAGAATTGAAAGGAGAAATGGCAGGAACCTAACATAAAATCAAAAATACCTGCTGACATTTTAGCAGGTAAAGCTGGTGTGAACAAGTCATCTTCCTAACAGGATTGTTGGCATTAACTGTAAATTAAAGAAATATGGCACAATAAACAGTATTTCTTTAATCTGAAGTTTGTATAGGTAACAGCTCATTTCATGTTTGAAAGATTATCACTGTAATAGGTCATTGAGCCTAACACAAAAGAGATGATGAGATTCTTTATCAATAAGATCAAAAAAATTATTCTGTTTAGAGTTTTTGAAATTAATTTACATGAACATTTTACACATAATTTTGAAAATTAAGCATTAATTCTACATTTTTATAATTTCCATACTCTTCTAGTTATTATTGTTTCAGTTTTGGGTCCTTTATGTTACATTTCAGCCAATCCTTTGTCTTCTGCTCTCTGAAATGATGAGAAATGTTGATTTCTCATCATTTGTTAGGAAACTCAGTATATTACCCTAATGGTCCTGAGCTTAAAACAGATTTCTATAGTGAATATTTACTGTATAAAAGAAATGTAAATAAATTTCTACCTATGTCTTCACAGGAAAGTGTATTGTAACAATGTTTTTGGTTTGTAATTAGTTTAGGTACAAAAGTATTTTATTAACTGGGTATCTTCATAGATACTGAAGACTAATCTCGAGAGGCTCACACAATCCCAATCATACCTCTCCTTACTCACTCCATAAGCAAAAAAAAAAAAAAAAAAAAAAAAAAAAAAAAAAAAAAAATTGAATCTCCATTCCTTTACTAACCATTACAGCCTTACACAACTTCCAGAAGTAGTTTCTTGTTCTTTTCTCTCTAATGTATTGTGAAATATCTTCTTTTTTATATGTACTCCACATAATTGTCAATGTCTTGGTCACCAAATTTTTCCTCTACCACTTCCTCACAGCAAAGAAACCAAGGTGATTAAATCTGCAAATAGCAGTCTAGATGTGGTATCAAATCCTCATAAACAGGGATAATAACTTTGTTATCTGAACTTGTCACTTTTTCCTTCAACATCCAATTGATTCTTTGAGCTGTTCTGTCAGCCTTATTAATTTCCTGCAATATATTCCATCAATGGGAAAATGGTAGCGAAGGCATACTTGTTCAGTGAGTTTAATTTGAGGGATGGACTTTGAGAGATATAGTGTGTACAATGTATTTGTTATCAAACTGACAGGTTTATAAATGAACGTTTTAGATTTCCAAGGTTGTAAAAATACTTTTAAAACTACAATATAATGACCTCTTTTTTTTTTTAATATGCAAACATACAAATGTTTGGCTAGTTTTGTGGCAACATATACTCTTATTGGAGCAGAAGTCTGTAAATGCGAGATTTCTGATGAATGTAAACCAAACCATGCCTTAATTCTTATTACATTGAACAAGAGACGTAGCATTTTGGAAGCTTCTTTAAATTTTCAGATAAAACAGTTATGTTTATTATATGGCATTTCTGGTTTTTGCCCAAATACTGGATGGTCCCACACTGGTTGTGTGAAAAGCTAAACCAGATCTACGTGTTCTTTCCAACATTTTAAAATTTTCATCGCTTGTACTCTTTTCATTCTTTACTATGATGTTTTACATCTCTAGCTATTAACTCTTACAGGGTGTTCGGGATAAATTTGACAGTTTCGTAAGGAAAAAGAAAATCTTCTTTGTATCTATTAAATTTAATGAATTGACAAAAAAACATTACAGGCAGAGTTAATTACAATACTATCAACAAGATTTACTCAAAATAACCACCATTAGCATCGATCACAGCTTCAATTCTGCTTCGGAACCTCGAACAAGCTGATGCTACAGTCTCCCTGGGAAGGGCCGCAAAAACTGTTTTAATTTTATCCATTAACTGGGCTTTTGTATTACTGGAAGTGCGATTGGTGTCTTTTTCAACTGCGCCCCATACAAAATCATCCATGGGGTTAAGGTCTGGGGAGTTTGGAGGCCAAACATTTGGACTGGTGAAGTCGTAGAAATTTTCAGACAACCATTTTTGACTTTTCCCAGAGGTGTGGCAAGGGGCCGAATCCTGCTGCCATACATACGGCCTACCATTGGCTACCCTTGTTATCCAGGGCTTGACTACAGTTAGCAACTCCACGAACAAAGCCCGAATTCCAATGCCAGGGTTCTTCAACACCTGTTCCTGCAGATTTGCGAGGAATTCTGCTGTACGAACGCAATCAGATCGTCTGCTGGGGATCTTTCTTCTTGCTACATCCTCGTAGTCACCATTGCAAGTCTCTAGTTCATGCCTGATTGTTTTTACTGTATTCAGGGAGCATTGGGCAGCAGTCGTAATATCCTTATTTTGATGGCGGGCACGAATCATCATGATACAAGTTATTCTCTTCCATGATTCAGGTGGGTTCCAGCTATCCATCCTTTCTGACATCTTGTATATGAATGAAGAAGGGTCCAAACTTTTAAATGAAGAGAAGTGTGTGTTAATACATGTAACTTACGGAAAAATATAATTAATTATAAATATGTCAAATTTATCCCAAACACCCTGTATAAGCATGCTCTGATGAAGTACACATGGCAGCACATGAAACTAGTCAAACATTTTGTATGTTTAATAATTTTCTTTTTTTCTAATACGAATTCTGACTTTTTATTCTTTTTTTTTTTTTGGTTATAAATTTCCAAGTCTTTCAGATGATGGTATACTTTTACAAGCTAGAAAAATAAAATAATTAACTGTGTGGTGATCTCTTGAAAGATGCTAATTATTATCAAGTGGACAGGAGATTAAATAATTAAAACATAACCTTTTTAGAAGTTAACTGTGCCACCTGGAGCTCTGCCAATATAGCTTGATAAAGCCATGTTGGGAGAACTGTGCAAATGCACAGAGAATTAGAATCAAATTTATTATACAAAACACACTGATGACATAGTGTATGTAAAAATAACAAATATAACTATCTAATAGAAAAATGTAAAAATTTCATACTACAATGAATGTATGAGTAGGGCTAATCTAAGATGTTATGGACATTTAAACAGAATGGTTAGATGCCAAGATGGCATAAAAAAAGATCTAGGTGGATTGATTCATTCAGAGGTGCTTTAGAAGACCATAGTGTTAGATTCGATAATACTTTCGATAGTGCTAAGAAGTAATAGACTAATTCAGAGGAAAATTATTGATAGGAGATTAGAAATAATGTATACTCAATCATATAGTACTTTCATAGTAGCCTGTAAATATCAGAAAATAGATTATGGTAATTTTTTAAATGTCTCTTACTATCAAACCACTGATATTTAATATTGATATCACATGATCAGAGATTTGCATATTTCAAATTATGCTTTTGATATAAGGAGAGTGAAGAAATTATTGGTCAAGAACAGCCAATACAGAGAGTCAGGAATGGTGAGAATCTATGCAACTGTGTTAATGATACTAATGTGCATTATCATGATGAAGAAAATGACCATGTGATCATCCAGTTTGGACCTTTTTTATTATTATTAAAAATAACAATAGTGTGTACTAAACATCAACCAGCATTAATTGACACAGACTGCTCTGCATTCAGGCAGAGAGTTTACAAACATGCTAAGGAAAATAGTCATTTTTATGATCTTTTTTACGTGGTTCTAGTCTACTAATCTTTTCTTGTGTGTGTGTGTGGAGTGGGGGAGGGAGGGAGATGATGTTGGTAACTGGATTGCCATGCTTAGTCAAGTAAAACTATTGGTGAAAGAAGTCAAGGATGTTGTTTGTACTGTGATGATGCTCATAGATAACATTGCACCTTTTAATGAAAGATGCAGGCAGATGATCAGTTGCTTTACTTCTTTCTGTGAAGGTGTCATGCCACCTATTCTCGTGTATCGAAGTTAAAAGTTATATATCATTACTTTCACAGTGATAGTTGCAGACTGGGTGGTTTTTTGGTTGTGCATGGACAAGGCTGAAGTATTCTTCTGAATGCAGCTGGCCCACAGGTTCCAGAAGCAGTTTCCCAAGACAAATGAATCAGTTTGCTGTTACAGGACACTCCAAGTAGATATGACAGGATGTTCCTCTTTGGTTGCAGAAGAGACAATTCTCTGATAATTCTGAATGAAATTTGTATAGTATAGTAAGGGTGAGAGGATGTCGTGCCACATTCTGTATTGTATGTAGCATCGGATTTAATGGCTCTACTTCAGTAAGGCAGATACTTTTAATGGATGGATGCTTGTTTGAAGATGAAGAATTGTCTGGTGAAGCGTCTTGCTATGTCCTTTGGATTAGAAAGGCCTTGTACATGTTGGAAGAATTGCTGTTGGTTCTTGAAGGCCTTTGAGAATTCTATGTGATTTCTAGCATGGTAATCAATCTGAAGCACAGATTTGAATGCATTCATCTATTCAACTTGGTTCCCAATATTCCAGGGTTGCTGGTGATTGGGAATAGCACCATGTGAGGTTTGGAAATAAAATGTCCACTCTGACTCACAAGTTTAGAACTTGTGAGAGTCATAGCGGACCCTCACAAGTTCTAAAAACTACACCAACTCCATCCTGGGAAGAAAAACTGTTTGTTTGTGGTGAGACTTCTTATCATATAAATGATAAGATGTGAGGCTCCTTGAGTATTTCAGGAAGTGAGGCCACTTTCACTGTATGTTATTGATCTAGGCCAGTGGTTCCCAACCTTTTTCCACTTGTATACCCCTTGTTTTTAAATACTGCCACTGAACAAAATTACATGATTATTTTTTGTGTACCCCTGAACAGCCCAGTGCATACCACCAGTTGGTGGTACCAATGATCTAGGCTTTTCCATCTTTGAAGGGCATTTCTGTAAAAGGTGGTCAGATGTGTTGGTATGGTTTCAAACTTATAAAGTATGTGCAAGGATACCTGCAAGTTGTCCAACTTGGTTATGCAGAATACAGACATAATGTACAAAAAAAAAAAAAAAAAAAAAAAAAAAAAAAAAAAAAAAACTTATGTCTGTATTTTCAATTCAACTGACTATTCTTTACTTCATCTTTTTGCCATTACCATCCAGAAATAATAAGAGAAAAGGAGAAGATAACTAGAATGATTTAAAATTCAGAATTTATTATGTACTGCCACATCGCAGAAGTATGATTACCTAAATTACTCGATTCTTAGGTGGTCTTCCTCATTTACGTTTAAATAAGCCATCAGCAGCAGAAGTGATAACTAAAGGACTGTCATCTCCTGAAAGACCCAATTTCTGGGAATACTGATGAATCTTGAAGTGGTCAAGTCTTCTAAATGGATTGTCACTATCTATAATCACCTCTCGGAAATTATGCTTTGGGAAAGAAAATTTTAAAATAAATCATCTTAATAACATTTAAGAGAAGAAAAATTAAAGATTCATAGACAGAAAATTTAAAAAAAAAAGGTTATTTTAAAAAAAGAGAGAAAGAATAACACAAAATTCAGTAAAAATTCAAAAATTCAAACCTATCAATAGCTTTACAGTTGACAGTGCACTCCATTTCTCTTAATTTAACAATCCAAGCTCAACCATCTCCCATGACCAATGATTTACACTCATATCTCTTTCTCTCTGCAATTCTTCAATCAGGGAAAAAAAAAAAAAAAGACAGCCTTATGAACTTCAATGACACTTAAACCCAGTCCTGTGTAATTTTTCATCAGAAAAATTTCACTTCCCCTCATTTCCAGTCAACATGTTTGCTATGTTTATACTATTTCCTAGTATAAACATAGCAAATCCATAGTCTTCTTGGCTTTTATGTTGAAGACAATACTTTTCATAATGCTATATAAATGCTATATGTTGTGTAAATTCAAAATTTACACAACATTAGAATGCTATTCTGACATTTGGACGATGCATCAAAATCTTCACTAATGTTTGATTCTAAAAGAAAGTGAATTTTTTACCTGTGTGAAAAAAAAAAGATTATTCTCAAAATCAGAATTTAGTATGCTAAAAAAATATTCTCCATGGAAACAAAGTTGAGGATTTTGGATGCAGTTGTTTTTCCAACAGCGACTTATGGATGTGAGACTTGGAACCTAAAGAAGTCAGATAAGAAACGGATATCTGCTTTTGAGATGTGGTGTAACAGAAGGCTGTTGAAGATATAATACTGAAAGGCATACAAATGAATGGGTGTTCAGCAGAACTTTTAAAGGCTCCTTAAGGATATTGACAGAAGTTCCTGGAAAAAGCGACAGGGGGTAGACCATCAATGAGATGGATGGATGGCATGTGTGGAGTGACTGATCTTCAGAGAGTTGAGGATCAGTCACTCCATTCCAGACTAGATCCCAGAAAAGCAAACAACATGGCGAGGCCTGTTGTGGCACATCACTGAGCATCAGGGTGACCATACGGCATCTGTAGATGCCCAGTGAAATGAAGAAGAAGAAATATTATGCTTACCCATTTACAATGGTAATGTTTCTGTTTGGGCTGTAATAGACAATCACATGGACAATGCTCTCCTCCTGCTTTCACTGTCACATAGTAAACGTGTTATTTGTTCTTGAGTCTTGTGATTACTGAAAAATGAATGATACAAATAAATAATTAAAGAAAGTTTCACTGTTCCAAAGACACTACTGTACATTACTTATAAGCACTTTTTCACTCTGGCTGATCCCAATTAATGATTCTGAAAATATGTAAAATAATCAGCCAACCCTGAAAGACGGGGTAAATAACAAAACCTCTAGTCCCTTGAGACCAAAAGAGAATGGAAAAATGTAGTGCCCTTCTTCTAAATTTATTGAAGATCTGGACAATGAAAATCATCTATTACCTAAAAAGAATTTCAGAAACATCTAAGCCATAGTTTGTTTGTTGAAGAGTGGAAATGCTATCCCTCAGCTAAAAAATTGTTTTCAGATAGAAGACAACATGTCCTGAGTCATTTTTTTTCTTTTCAGACAGATCGCAGCAATTTTTTTTTTCATAGCATGCTATATACATTTTATTATTAACATCTGACATCCATGGAGTTAAAGGCTTCATTGTGGGAATTTGAAAGCTGAAAAAAATCCAAGATATGCTTGATTACTTCAGTAGTGTGATTGAGTCAACTGACATTGAACTAGAAAGTTTAGGTGATTATACAAGCAGTCAAACTGTTTGCAAACTTTTCTTCATCAATATTTATGTTATATTACAATAGTAAAATAGAACCGAGACACAGTGCTATGTTAGTAATAATTTACTTGCAATATTTCATCAGCTGGTAACATCAGAGTACTAATATATACATAATTAAAAGAGCATGTGATCTGGTGGCAAAGTTAAATATTTGAAAGATGGATAAGTCTTACAGAGCATTCCTTCATGAGGCTGAATCTGAATGACTAAATATGAGATGTGGTTGTTACGTCTTCACTTTACGTAATTTATCTATTTTATTCACTCTATAGGGCTTCAGAGGTTATCTACTAACTTGATTCCTGTGAGACGTCCCCTTTTTAACTCAGGCAAATTTCTTTGATTAATTGCTGCACCAGCCTAAATCTAAGGATAGAAATATCTTATCCTAGGGTAAGTTCACAGAGATTAAGTGTCACCAATAATATTAAATTAGATCAGGGAGCTGTGGATACCTTAGCTTTGCAGTCGTAGCCCTTTTACTCTTAATTCTCTTTGGATTAAGAGTAAGAGGGCTTAATATCTCTTTGGATGTTCCTTGCATGCATAGGTTTGATATTTTTATGAGTGGTGAAGTCAGTCAACATGCTCAGAACACACACATGCATAAATTAGAAAACATGTTTATTTTACAACTAAAGATTACAAAGAAAAGCATAATGTTAATGGCAATACTAAGATAAAGAATTGTTTAGAACTTCATGCACAACTCTCTCACTTAAAATATACAAATCATTATTACATTAAAGAATCATTTAAGCAACTACTACATTAATCACATATTATCTGGTGTGTATTTAGTACAAACATTATTCAGATTCTTAAATCATATAAGTTCTATCAGTTCCATTACATAACTGCTGCAATCGCACAATACTAGGATTCTCAGACAAACAGTCCAATGAGATTTTCGAGTGTCCCTGACTATATTAAGTCATCAAAGTTCACTTCCCTTCAGAAAGGATCTAAATTTCTTCCATTCACAAATATCTAAACAATGTAATAAGAAATTTACAGTACTTATCTACACTGCACGGTCTGCATCGAGATCCTTTCGTCTGTTGCTTCTAGTGGAATTTCATTGTTGTTACAACACGCTGCCACGTGGGAATCACGTGCACGATACGAATCTGGCACTCGTCTTTGTTATCTAACATCGGCTTGCTCTTGCCGATGGCCCACAATTTGGGATCTATCGGCAAGGCGAAGCACCAGACAGGACTTACGCTAGTCAGCTAGGGAAACGTAGAGACTCGACATCGCTGTCTTAGCACAATAAGAAAACCGGAACAGAGAAAATAAATGGGGACTTATTCAGACCTGCGCTGCTGTATTTATTTCATTTCTCAGCGCCCTCTTTTTGACTTCGAATCTCACACACGGGAGCTCCTCTATTCGTTCTGACTGGATGATGTCATTCTGCCACCTTTCGGAGTCTTGTATTTTCGGGAACACGAGCCCCCGAACGTCTTCCACGAATTCTTCAGCCTTGGTCGTTGCGTCATAATCGTGGTATTTCTGCAACCTTTGACCTTTCGTTGGCAGTGTGTTAACCTTCTTGCATGCACAGTTTTAATTCTACCGATTAAGTTTTCACATATATTCAGAATACATTATTTCTATTTCATCGTTTTAGATTGCATAAAACCTCAGGCTTAATACTTCGTCTTTTTTCTTATTCTTTCCACGTCAACATGATATTGTTTTCTTGATAAATTTAAGTTTGACTGCTAAAAGGGGCAAGTATGTTCATCCAGTTAAGCACATCCTGTTAGATCCTGTATGGGTGACTCTTTTGTAAATAAGGTTTCCCATTCATGATCTAACATGGTTTTAGATGGGGTTTTTTTTCATCTAATATTTACCTTTAGGTTAAATTATTGCTAATAGCATCATCCATCACATTATCTTAACTGTTTTTTCCAATGATTCCGATTGTTTTAGTATCACACTGCAGCAACATTTTTTGCTAGGTCATAAAATTTCTTGACAAGAAATCATATTCTTGAACATGGTATGACTTTTCTGTTAAGATAACATTTAATCTCTGGTTTTACTCCCAATGATAATACTCAATGAAGGTCGAAACCTATCTAGGTAGCGATTTTCACTATAATGCATGGCATTACACCCACCTAAGAATCAAGTGCGATATATATTATTGGATATAAAAGCACCCTACTGGAAGTTGATTGCTCTTTTTTTTATTTTAATGTAAATCCCATCCCCATAAGGTGTTAGCTTATAGTACTATGAGTGGGCTAAGGATTAAATAATCCAGAAAATCTCCTCTAGAGACCAAATGAAAGTTTTTCAAGATACTTTTGGCTTCCAATAAACTGGGTGATGAAATTCATCTCCACTTAATTCACAAAATATAATAACTGAACTCACACTAACTATTCAGGCTGTCAAATGTTCACATGCAAACTTTTGTTTGCTTACATCTGGATAAAATAAGGATGAGATTTTTGTTAAATATAATGTTACATCTTTAATAATAGTTCTCTCTCAATTATTCAACCTTGAATTAATAAACCTGCAATAACATCCCAGGAATGAGTTAGTGTGTGAAATTACTTCTTTGGCACCATGTAATTTGTACCCTTAATAGAAGATTCAACAAATTTCTTTCCTGCTGTGATTGGATATTTGAAAGATTATTATTAATATTACAGAACTATGTTTCAATTCAATTTTATCAATTATGTCAGCATCTATATAACTGTTTTGTACCAGTAGCAGAACTACAGAGCAATACTGAAGAGGGAATGCAGGCTAAAGATAATAAAAACTTTGATGGAAAAGGAGAACAGCAATTATCTTTCACAATTTCTTTACATAATCAAAAATTCTAATTTTATACAATAAAACTTGTTGAAGGAGGCATTCATTTCAGAACATCAGGTAACGAATTTGACACTTCAAAAATCCAATGTTCACTGCTGTCTGAGCACCCACTTAGGGAGGTAAGAAAATGCCTGCTGTACCAATGACTGATAAGTGGCAGTATTTTGAATGCTCTATGTAAAATATATGCATTTAAATATATTTGTAACAAGATCTCAACAACTACTGTCAACTTCAGCAAGTGTAATCTACATTTTATATTTTTCTTTCTGCACAAAAGAAATTATGTCAGATGTGCTCTGTGAGAGAATACCAAACTTTAATTCTCGCCTTTATAATCTAATCTGCTGTTGCCTTTCATTGCCATTTTTCGGAATTCATTTGTTTTCTTTATCTCCAAATTCTGATGACTACTTCAAACTCTTTATATGTATGAAACATACATTTTCTGCAGCATGATATAACTCAAATATTGAATTGTTTTCCTTGAAGAACTTCAATGGTTACATCTGAAATCGGATTCCTTTTTCTAAATGCACTGTTCAAGCTCTCAGTGATACAAATATTAATGTTGGATAAATCTGAGAGTTATACCGGATCAGTAGCTGAATTGGTGAAAAGAAGCATCTTCAGTTGCAGATGCTGCCACGTTTTTTAGAGGCTGACGAAGCAGTTAATGCAATGAGCTTGAGTTGGGGGGGGGGGGGGAACAGCAGCAGCAGATGTCATTCCTAGAAGAGAGATCTGATCCAACAGATGGGCAGTTTACCTTAGTTCATTTTAACAGCAACTATTTGTATCATGTATCACTGACAGCTTGAACAGTGCACTTAGGAAGCAATTTGAATATTGTGCAGAAAGGAGGAGGTGGTCAGATTGTATATTATGCAGATTAAAAGAAGATAAACGAAGATCTTTTTGTATGAAAAAACCGGTAGGATTGTGTTTTGGTATGTTATCTCAGATTTATTTAGCCCTTTATTTGACAGCATTCCTCTCAGGCAACATGACTTTACAGCTGTGCCAATAAAGGGTTCCAATCAATTATTGTAATTATCTTCCAGGTAACATTCGTCTTCATAATAGATGCACAGTGAAACAATTTTTTGAATTACAATAGAAAAAAAAATTGTTTGTGTTTGGATTTTCCAATTTGCCAAAGAAAGGTTTAAAAGGCAGATTTAGTTAAGAGGATAATGTAATATGCATAAAGAATCAGCTTAATATCTCCTTACACCCTGTAAGGGAATCAAAGGCATTAGCCATTTATATTCTTCATAATGTGTCCCGTAAAAAGATAAATAACAGTAAAGATGGATAGTGTACGACACTATAAATGTAGTGTATAACTTTATTTACAGGGACTTGCATTCCTGGAAATAGAGTTTGAACTTTTAAGTTACTGTAAATGTTTTGTGTATTGTCGCTTTCACTTTTCCAAGCAGCATGGAAAGATTTTTGGTTATAAGAGCAAAATGTAATCAATGCACCATGGTAGGTTGCCTCCATTCCGGCACAGGATATCTCGACAAACTGTGGCAAGTTGTTTACTATTTTAACCGTATAATAGAACACAGAAACTAACTAAATAATTAATTTATTAACTTAATGCTGATATTTCGCTGGTGTTATAACCAGCATCTTCAGAGCACAAAAACACTGCTTGTCACAATACGCAAGACTAAAACAACATGGTGTACTTAAACAAAATTGTAGCAGCAACATAAAGACTAGAGTCCTGATTTTGGCACCCTCTATCTGAAAAAAAAAAAAAAAAAGCTATCATATATTACTAGAGTCCTAGAAAAGTGCTAGTTTTTTCTTAATATGACTCTCTCCCAGATCTTCGGCAACTTAATACAGCCATATTTGTTGAGATTTGGAGTTTGTTTTAGGGCTTCTGTTGCCTCTAAGAACAATCTCTCTGATTTATACGGGTTTCTGTGTAGTACTTTTGTGTTTTTCCAGTTGATCCTGTGTGCAGGGGTATCCAGAGCATTGATATCTACATTGATACTCAACTCAACATCACCAGAGTTAAAGATCGGTACTATCAACGTAAGAAGCCTGAATGGCAAAGAAATGGAGCTAGCTGAGGAATTAGATAAGTACCAGATCGACATAATAGGGATGACTGAAACAAAAAAGACCAAAACTGGTGAGATCTTTCTGAGCAATAAATACAAAATGTTATATTCAGGCAATGACAATCAAGGAAAAGAAGGAGTAGCCATAGTATTCAACAGAAAATATGAGGCTAATCTTCTTGAATGGCAGTCAGTCTCAAGTAGAGTAATGTGGGCACATATGAGAATGGGGAACTGGACAATGAGACTTATTTGTGCCTATGGTCCCACAGAAGGTTCTACTAAGGTAGAAGTGGAGGAATTTTTTGAAGCTCTAGAGAAAGCTACTGACACAATGAAAAAGGAAAAGTTGGTCCTTGTTGGGGATCTAAATAGCAGAGTAGGAAATGATTGTGAGACATATCAAAATATCTTGGGAAAATTTGGAGAAAAGAGCAAAGCTAATAATAATGGCAAATATCTGTTGGATTTCTGCTCAGGACATGGACTGGTTATTACTAACACCACGTTCCAACATAAAAATGTGCACAAATTCACATGGAGAGAAGAGGCAAGGAATAAGAAAAGTCTCATTAACTATCTTATTGTTGATAGTGATGTTTTCTCCTTGGTGCAGGACACCAGAGTGTACAGAGGATTTGAAATTGGAAGTGATCACTATTTAGTCTTGAGCAGGATAAAATTGAATTTGATATCGAAAAGAATGACATGTAAGAAAGTTTTAAAGCGAATAAAAGTTGAGCAGCTCTCAGATGTGAACTGTAGAAGACTAAAATATACAAAGACTATTGAAGAAAAAATGAAAGTGTTTGAGAACAGGAACCAAACCTTTGAGATTCAGTGGCAAGCCTGGAAGAAAACCCCGATTGATTCAGCTAGGGAGGCATGTTGTGAAGTTGTCTGCAAGGATAGAAAAATTAGAACTCCATGGTGGACACAGGAAGTTAAAGAGGCAGTGAAGGAAAAAATAAAGCATATCAAAAGTTCCTGGCAAATAAGTCAGCTTGTGCTCTTAGAGAATACAGAGACAAATGTAAGAAAGCTAAACAGTGTGTAAAACTAGCTAAACAAAAATCATGGGAGAACTTTGGCAAGGACATAGAAAATAAATATCAAGAAGGTGGAAAAATATTCTGGAGGTTGATGAAGAAGCTTAGGAATGGAAGAAAGAGTGCTTTAAAAGGAGTTAGGGATGATAAAGGTGACATGAAAAAGAAGGAGAAAAATATATCCTTGAAGTATGGAGTAATTACTTTGAAAATTTGCTAAATGAAACAAGCAGTGATGACATGACAGCACAGTGATAAAAAAACACTGACCAGGTGTGCAGTCAGGAATACATATCCATACTTGAAGTAGAAAAAGCCATCAAAGGCTTGAAATGTGGAAAGGCAGCAGTAGTAGATGATATTCAACCTGAAATGCTCAAGTATGGTGGTATAAGAGTCTTACAGTGGCTGCACTGCATAGTTCAGAAAGCCTGGACTTAGGGACGAATTCCCGATGATTGGAGTAGAGCTCTCATAGTACCCATATATAAAAAGTGAAATAAAACTGAATGTGAGAATTATAGAGGTGTTTCCCTACTGAGTGTTCCTGGCAAGATATATGCAAGTATACTTGAGAAACGGTTGAGAAGAATTGTGGAAGAAAAGCTTGGTGAAAAACAAGCTGGATTCAGGCCGAATAGAGGCCTTGAGGATCAGATCTTCACTTTACGACAAATAGTGGAGAAATCAATGGAATATAACAGAGATCTGTATTTAAGTTTTGTCGATTTGGAAAAGGCATATGACAAGGTGCCAAATGAGAAGCTATTCAATACGCTACAGTTATATGGTGTCAATGGGGCATTATATCAAGCAGTACTTAGTCTTTATTTGAGTTGTAAGTCAGCAGTTAGAATCGAAGGAAGTACAGGAAGATAGTTTAATGTTAAATCTGGTGTGAGACAAGGATGTACATTATCCCCTGTGGTATTCATTATCTATATGAATCACATTATGAAGGAAAGTGGTATTAAACATGATATCAAAATTGGAGATGTTAATGTCAGCTCTTTGCTTTATGCGGATGATGTTATACTTGTAAATAAATCCAATACAAGTCTGTAAGATTCTCTGACTAAATTGAATAGCTGTTGTAATAGATATGGTATGAAGGGCAGCAATAAAAAGACAAAGACAATGAAAATAGGCAGAATCATTGAAAATGTCAACTGTGTTGTGAATGGAGAACATGTGGAACAAGTAAAACATTTCAGTTACTTAGGCATGATTTTTACTGAAGATGGTAAATTAAATATAGAAATAGACAACAGAATCAGCAAAGCTGGTATGGTGGGAAGTCAATTGAATAAATTCATATGGAATAAGAGAGACATTAGTCGGAACACTAAATTAGCTGTATACAAGACAGTGTTCAAACCCGTTTTAACTTATGGATCTGAGAGCTGGGTCAGAAACACTTGACCAAAGACTAGAGACCGCAGATATGAGAGTCCTGAGAAAGATTAGAGGCATGAACAGATGGTATCAATGGCAATATCATATTTAAAATGAGGATATTAGGAAAGAACTTGACATTGTCAGCATCCAGGAATGCGTTAGCAGAGCTAATCTCAGGTGGTATTGGTCACTTAAATAGAATGGGAGAGGAAAGATTAGCAAAACAAGTGTTCTCTGCCAGGTTGGCAGGAAAACGACCCAGAGAAAGACCAAGATACAGGTGGATTGATACGGTACAAAGTGCGCCTTAGACCAGTGCTTCCCAAACTTCTTTATGTCAGGGCTCCCTTTGCAAAAATTAAAATATTTCACGACCCCCCTCGAAAAAAACTCGTAATAGAGATATATTATTAAAATATTTATTGTATTTATATTCAATACAAAACATACACAGCGAATATTGGAAAAATCAAATGCATATATTACATTTTTTGCTTCTTACCGTTTGGTTCTGAAGACGATGCGGGCTGTTCTGGTAAAATACTGTCCTTTTTTTTTTTTTTGAGTCTGTTTCTGCTTCTTCTGATTGTTCGCAGGATTTTTTTATTTTTTACCAACCATTTATCCATCTCAGGGTTAAATTTTTTAACGTAGAATAGATCAAATAATATCACCACTTACCAATACTGGCACACCACAGACTGATAACATGAAATTAGTGAATATTACCTGAATAAGGGAATCCCCTGGACCAGGAACATTTTTCACTTTTGTGACTTTTCTCCTTTTACGGTAATTAAGCCTAATGCGAAACAGACAGCAAAGGCAGTCTGTTTATTAAAACGTGCATATGATTGGTGTGGTATTAACAAAAGATCACGCAACCGCAACCGAAAGATAAAAGCATAGCTGACAATTGAGCTGAAATGCTAACTCTCTTCAACCGAATTCCATATGTGAAACTGCCATAACATTCATTATATATATATATATATATATATATATATTACTTAGTTTTAACACTTTTACGAATTTTAACACGTTCGGTTGAATTTTATTGCTGCCTTGGGAAATCGAACTCACATACATCTAATTAATAACAATAGTTTTTCGTTAGATACTGTGTTTGCCCATGCAACATATGGTTTTGTTTCAGTCTATACAGCATAGTTTCTGTATAAGGGGACATGTGATTCATTAATTAGTGTGTTTTTATCCCAGTTGTCTCTAATTGCACTATTTGTTGAGAAATATATTACACAGACTCCTCATACCTTATTCACTGGCATAATAAAAGTACTTATTTTTATTGCCTCTGCAGTATAGTGGCTCTTAGGGAGGGAGTGTTGTTTACCACTGCAAGCGAGTTACTATATCCCCACATGAACTTGTTTAAGCTTTTTTTCATGTGTGAAGTATATGCAAAACTTTTATTGGTAACAGAAAACTAGCTCGGATGACAGTGATAATATAAAATGAGTTTTGATATGTATATAAAGTCAATATCAACAGTCCCTGATTACGAACGCATTATGAAAGGGACAGAAAGATTTGGAACTTCCCTGGAGAGCATTCGATGTAAATACAATTAACCACTGCTTTGAAATGAAACATATGAATAAGCAATATTTACTAATATTCATTAAGTGCCGAAATACGAAGGAAGCAAAGTTTGTGAACCAACACCAATGTGTAAATTTTTCCATTAAAATATAAAAAATAACAGAAAAGAAATAATAAAAGTTAAATACGTTTCTTTTAAAATAAAAAAAATCTACTTAGTCTTAAAACATTTTAAATTTGTTTTCATTATTTCACGGCCCCCCTCAACAAAACCCACGGCCCCCAAGGGGGCCGTGGCCCACAGTTTGGGAAGCGCTGCCTTAGACGATAGAAATATAAGATCTGATAATGTTGGAGTCTTGACAAGTAACAGACTGATTTGGAGGAAAATTGTAGATAGGACGTTAGTAATGATGTAAACTTTTCATGTAGTACTGTCATATCCTGTACACCCCTTGAGGGTACATGGCAGGAATTTGATGATGATGATGCATAAGAAATAAGAAAATTTAAAAGGATCAGAACGTTTAGACAAGATAGCCGCTTTGAAAGAAAATAAAATCAAAAGCCAATCTCTTTTTAAAAAGCTTATTCAGGAAAGACCATCTGTACCTATGCTATTATTGCTTTAATAAAGTTCTCAGTTAAAATAAAATAAATATCATTTTTTAAATAAATTAAATATAGCTTTTGCTTGATTGTTATAATTATACTTCTACACAATTGTAATTAAAAGATACCATATCAGATGAGAATGTTGCACATTTACTTATTGAGATATATATTGCACACTACATACACTATATATAAGAGTTAAAATTTGCCACTCGCCCACGGAAGTTTTTAAATTAGCAATTTTTGCCCTTGATACTAAGAAGGTTCCCCACCCCTGCTGTAAACCCATCCCACATAGTAACTTTGGCTGAATTCGAAGCAATTTGTTGCATGTGGGTTTGCATAGCTAATACCTGGTCTCCATGGCCTCACAGCACCCAACTCCACTTGAGCACGAAATGTTAAAGCGAATGTCAGCTGAAAGTCCTGCAGGTGCAACTCCTGTGTAAGTGTTATCTTGAATAGGCAGAAATGTAGAATCTTTAATAGAATTTTCCAGACAGTTGTGAGACGTATCTGCATGTCTTGTTACAGAGCACTTGCAATGCAGGAACCAACCTGTTATCAGGTGACATATGGACTATACAGTTTTTGAAAGGATGAAAATAGTTTAGAAAGCAAAATAAATAAATTTCTCTAAAAAAAACTGAAGGAATTTAAAAGCAAGAAACACATCTGGAGATTAAGTGACAAAATCCAAAGAAGAGATTGATTCAGCCTTGAATATATGATACTTTATTCAGTATTTATTTTATTATCAATAACACAACTAAATATCATTTGCTACTAATGAGAGAGAGAGAGATGTATATGTATTCAGTTTCTCATAAATAATCAGTGAAAGAAACTAATTTGTTTGATATTTTTTCAAGTTACATTTTAGTTTATTTCATAACACAGTAATATGTTCTTTTTTGTTAATATAAATGCTTTCATAATTTTTAGCTTTATAAATAATAATGAAAAATACAATTTCTAAAAAAGGGCACAGAGTATTAGTTTTTGTTTGTAATAAACTTGTGTTGCTTAAATTTGTACTATGCATTATCTTTATGGTTCATAACTCATGAGGATGTAGAAGTTACTGAACATTAAAGATTTAATATCATTCTTTAATATTTAAATATCGTAATATTTAGTTTATCTCAGTGGATATCAAGTACTTGTAGCCATATTCCTTTAACGGATTGAGCTATATTGATGAAACTGTTTTTCGTAATAAAAAAAAATGCATTTGTTCTTGGAGAACTCTGCACTTTTCATCCAACAGTATATAGTAAGTGTGTACATACGAGAGCGGCCTGAAAAGTTCTTGGCCTAACAATGAAAAAACGAATTTATAATTTCTAAATTATTTTTATTTTTCAACATAATCTTCCTTAAGACTAATACATTTATTCCAGCGATGCTCTAGCACCATTATCCAGTCCCTGTAGTGGTTCTCAGTACAATCTGCAAAATACCCCTCTGCAGCTGCAATCACTTCTTGATTCGAAGAAAAACGCTTACCAGTGAGGAAGATCTTTAGTTTCGGGAAGAGATAGAAGTCAGAGGGAGCTAAATCTGGGGAATAGGGTGGATGTTCTGGCAATTCATAGTGCAGATACCTTAATTTTCCCATTGCCAAAACTCCTTTGTGGGCAGGTGCATTGTCCTGATGAAAGATGATTTTTTTTTTATTCTGCAAACCGGGTCTTTTCTCATGAATGTTTAGTCTGGTTAAAAGATTGGAATAATATTCCCTGATTATTGTTTTACCCTTTTCAAGATAATTAATAAACAAAATGTCTTTAGCATCCAAAAACACAGATGCTATGACGTTGTCTTCTTTAGCACTGAATAACTGGCTTCTGCCCACTGTTTTGACTGCTGTTTAGATTTTGGTATGTAATGGTGAATCCAAGTCTCATCTATAGTAATAAATCGACGCACAACATCAGTTTCATTCTTGTTAAAACGCTCCAAGCACTGTTCAGAGATTTTCTTGCAAGTGTGTTTTTGTGTGAATGCAGCACATATCTTGCGCAAAGCTTTTTCATTTGCAATTCTTCATGCAAAATATATCCTACACATTCTTTTGAAATGCTTATAGTCTCAGCAATTTCACGCACTTTGACTCGCCGGTCATCCAATACCATATTGTGCACTCGATCAATGATTTCTGGTGGTGTTAAACTTTTTGGACATCCTTCACATGGATCATCTTCAAGGCTGGTACAGCCACATTTATACTCAGCAGGACATTTTTTAATTGTCAAAAATGAAGGAAAAGAATGCCCATAAACTTACATGAACTACGAATGAATTTCTTTTGCCATTAAACCTTCTTTTACAAAGAATTTTATAACTGCATGATACTCAGTTTTATCCATTTCAAGGAATACAGATAACACTTTGGCTTCAGACGGCTGTATAAAAAATAACTACTTGATAGTATTGCTTGCAATTTCACATGGATACTTATGACAAGTGTTGCAACTTAGAAAAAAAAAAAAAAATTGCCGATAGTGTTGCCAACTATGGTCTAGGCCGAGAATCCTTCAGACTACCCATGCACATACAAGGGGGGGGGGGGTGATTTGAAAGTTCTGATAAATACCTAATCAACTGATAAAACCACAAGAAAGAACATACTAGTTACAATGAAGGTAACTTATTTTCTTATATAGTTATATCAGTTGATTTAATATCATTTTTGTTCTAGGTGTTTATCAGACCTTTCCAGGTGCATCCCCCAAATACATGTGCATATCACTAAGAAACATATCATTAAGAAATAGCTGAATGTGTTGTGAACAGCACTAGGGAAAAAATGAGTCTCAATTCTATTGGTTTAGGGATTAAAAGTTGTCAATAAAAAAATTTGATAAGTTTAATTTTATTCAACTAATCAAGATTGAAATTTGACTATATAATATTTTAGTAGGAAATATTCTCCTGTAGCCTTTAAGGAAAAAACTTTGACTTTGCATTGGATGTAATATACTCACCAGCACTCTTGTAAAAAAAAAGAAAAAAAGTTTTTGAAGAAAATTTTTTTCATAGGTTCACTTGTCTAAGTTCATTACCATTAAGGACAATTTGTCTTTTGTGCACTAAACAAGATTGAATTTTTTTATTTTGTGAAAACTTAACAAAGAGCGCTCTTTGGATCTGTGCAGTTTGATCATAACATGAAATTTTGGATATAATTATAACTCTGTAGATGTGAGCTTGAAAGCATATCTCTTAGATATATCTATTATTATTGTATGGGCATCCCATTGATCCAAAGACTCATTGTGGGAGACCCAAACAATCCACACAATCTATCATGCCTCTCCTTGAACCCATTAACAGACAAAGCACTCACACCTGACACCGGCAACCCATTCCATTTATTCACAATTCTCCAAGTAAAAAATCTATATATATAATCTTTAAACTTCAAATCAGTCTAAAGTTTTCACTGAGTGTGAAAACTTTATGTGAAGTATTCACATTTAAGTATTTTTCTGATATACTGTATCTATGTGAGTGTTGTATGAAAAGTGATAATTTGTCTTCTCAAAGTAGAGAATTTGATAGGAAATGGCAATTAATTTGTTTAGGGTATGATGTGAGGTGGAGGCAGATGTTGCTGTAAGGCCAGAGAACATGGATACCGATGGGTAAGAAATGTTTACATAGCTAAATCTTAAAATCGCAAATACTTCACACATTTGCGATTTTAAGATGTGGAAGATTTTAGCTATAGCAGTATGGATTGAGCAGAGGAAACAAATAGAGTAGGGAATAGAATTTCTGAGAGACAAATGTCTTAGGTAACATGTAGTGGAGAGAGCATAAGGATCAGGAGTTTTGGATTTGGTCCAGGCATATAGAGGATCAGATTTTAACTTAAGACTAGGAGAAAAGGGAGGGTGGCAAACACATGTAATCTTATACTCCTTGTAATGTGTAATCTTATACATGCAGAAGTATGAATTAAAAATTAATTTATGTGGAATTATCTGGCAGGTAACTATTTTAAAAATCATGTTGGGAAAACAAAAAAAAAAATTAAAATGGAGCTAGTAAAGAAATATTTATCAATATACTAATATACTGATAATATGATTGGTGTAAAGCAGATGACCAATCTAACAGAAACTCTAGATGAAAAAGAGGTTATGGAAAAAATAAAATAGTCAACAGAGAGAGAGAGAGAGGTGGAGAGGAGTTTTATGAGGAATATGAGTATAAGCAGTGGATATATTCGAAATATTCAACAACCAATACGCTTCAAAAAAAAAAGTTTTTTCATTCCAAAAACATAATAAAGTGTAACCATCTTGAACTGATTTCTGTACAGCATCACAAGACGTTTCAGGTTGTTCCAATTGTTGTTGAGTTTCAGAGGTATCTTAATTCTCTCTTGTTTGGTTCCAGGCAGATGTTTGTAAATGTTTTGCTTGTTCATAATTCAAAAAATATTCAGGTTGCTGTTCAGTGTCGTTATTATTATTATTACACTCTCCATGGAGTTGGCTGACACATCATGGGAAGTTCATTCAACTGATGACATATTTATCATATAGAATCTTAAAATCCTTAACACCCCTTGCATTAACAACACATTGTAGTAATGTGTTCCATTCACTGACAACTCTTCATGTAAAAAACCTACTCCTTGCACCCTTCGCCATAACTTCCAGGAATGACCTCTGGTTCTGCCCCTCTCACCTTCTACTCGTTTTATAATCCCCTCTGGATTAATCTGATGAAATCCTCTCACTAACTTAAATGTCTCTGTCACATCATCTCTATTCCTCCTGTCCATAAAACTCTGCAATCCACATTTCTTCAACCTCTCTCTGTAACCAGCATTCCAAAGTCCTGATACTGTCTTAGTCACTCGCCTGTGGACCCTCTCCAATGTCTCCACATCCACCGAAAACCAGGTGACCAGATCTGAGCAAATAGTATAAGTGTGACCTGACCAGTGCCTTTTAAAGTGGCATAACCACTTCCTTATCCTTACATGTTAGAGTACTTCTTATCATAGTAGCAAGAGGGTGTGCAGACTTTGTAACACTAGCAATATGCCCTTTAAACTTCAGTCTACTGTCAACTATCACTCCCAAATCTCTAATCTCATCCAGTTCCTGTAGTATGGCAGCATCAATATAGTAAACAGTCTTATATTTCTGCACTCCAAACCATAACACCTTGCACTTATTGATATTAAAACTACAACCCCACTCTTTTATCCAAATAAACGTGTGTTCAGATCTTCCTGAAGGACATTAACATCAGCATTGCTACTTATAATTCTCCCCAACTTTGCATCATTAGCAAACAACCGAACATCCCCAGTCAGTCAACCTGATATATCATTTTCAAACAAGTTAAACAGCAGGGGTGCAAGAACAGAAACCTGGGGAAAAGCCACTAGGTATCCTCCTTTTTTGAGAAACTGCTCCACCATACACAACTTGCAGGTATCATTCAGAGAGCCAGTTTCCAATCCATCTAACCGATATACTATCTGTATTGGTTAGAAGATATTCCCATCCTATGCAGCTTATACACCAACTTATCATGTGGTAATCTATCAAATGCCTTTCCAAAGTCCAAGAATATCACTGTATATGATTCTCCCTTATCTAACACACTCATTACCTTATCATAGAATGCAAGTAAATTTCTAAAACAGGCCCTACACTTTACAAATTCATGCTGACCACCATAAAGAATGCAATGTCTGTCAACCCTATTCTATTCCTAACCAATCTCTCCAACACCTTGACTACAATTGCAGTCATACAGACTGGTCTATAATTGGAAACTTTTGTCCTAGAGCATGCTTGTGGAATGGTACTAGTTTACTTTCTTTCCACTCCTTAGGAACCCTACCCACTGTAAGACTTTCATTAAAGAACCCAGTCAAGGGCATAGCTAACTGTCGTGCACATTCCTAAAGAATACGTGATAACATGTCATCCATTCCCACAGCCTTATTAACATCTAACCCAATCACCATCTGCTACACCTCTGATTCTTTAACCTCCAGTTCTCCTAATATTTGCCTACTTTCTATATATTGCACAGCATCATTTATATCAGTACGACATACACTGATAAACTGCTCATTCAATAATTCCACTATATCCAATGTAACTGTCACTCTGCTGCCATGACTATCCATCAGCATCAACTTGCCATTATTACTCTTTCTCTTGTTTGCCATGTAGCAGAAAAATTTCCTTGAATTAGCCTTGGCCTAACCAGATAATCTTCTCTCATACTGCACCTTTTGTTTACCATGCTCGTTACCTTCCTAGCCTGCACTTTATATGCCTCATGGATCCGAGCACTACTAGCTGTCTTGTACCCCTTCAGAGCATTTCCTTTTACAACACAGCTTGCTTGATTTTACTGTTCATCTGCTTCACTCCTAATCTATTTACTCACTTAACCCTCAGTATGCAGTTATACATTGCTCGTGTCAGATACTGCCTTATGGATTTCCATGCACTGTCAATATCTTTTCTGTTCAGCTTATCTACCCATGAAGCTAACTGACTACAGAGTTTCACATAATAAATACCTGCTTTATACTTCTACATATACCCATTTATGACAATAACTTTTTCTTGTTTCACTACTTCCCAAGGTTTTCATCAGGCCACATATGGATTTGATCACCAGCATTTCAAAAAAAGAATAAAGAAATATTTGAACAGATCAAGAGATGATTGGCTAAAGTTTCTGGTCTCTGAAATGTTGAGTATGAAGACAGATTGAAGGCGGAAGAGACATGATTGATATGTATAAGTTGGTAAGGAGTTATCACCCATTTAATGCATTGAGATTTCTCTGTGATTTCTTCTATCATCACACTATTTCTACATTTGCGCAAATTCAACATTGATTTCCTATGCTACACTCTCTCTCTCAAGCAGTGAGATCACATCCACAGCTCCAATGACTTTCCTTATTACAAGTTGTCCAGAATACCACTCAATCTTACTTCTTAGTAATCTACTGCATGACAATTGTATTTCTTCTGCTATGCTCAGGCAATTAACATATATAATACACTGGTATCAGAGCTACCTCCCCCAAGCCTTTGCTGCTCTTCTTATTTTCTATTAATTTTTTCCATGACAAGCAGCATATCACAAATTTTGTTTCATGAAAATTCAAATTTCATTCTCAATCTATACATCACCTTAAAAAAATAATAAATAAATAAAAAGCTTCATTTCTATGCTCCCACTTATACAGATAAAAACCATCAGGTATAAATAAAACTGATTTGGTACTTCTCAACTCCTTTATTAACAAGTTAAACTCATTAATTTCTATAAAGAACAATACACTGAATGCTTTCCTTTTATCTTTTGACAAAAGGATATCAGAATTTCACTACAATGAAGGTATGCTGATCACAACAATATCACAGTCTCCAAACTTGTGGTCTTTATAGTCACACACAATGGCATCTGTATAATCGCATGAAAGTAGCCTATACCAGAGATAAAAGATACTATCATCTCAGTTCCAAATTAATCAAGGCTATTAACAGTTAATGTTCTCACTAATTAATCAACATGGATTCTGTCAATCAGTGGTGGCAAGTGAAACTTTTAAGTGGGAAGCTGTATATACAAAATAAGAAAAATAATTCATTTCTTCCTAATCAGTAACCAATTTATTTAATAAGTAAATTTGCATATTAAAAATATTATTTGAAAATAAAATCCATAAATAAAATAAGATTTACTAAAAATATTTCACCCTCACCATGAACACACACCAATAATAAGTTTTGTATCTCACAGAAATAACGCATACAAGCATACAATTTATCTGTAGCGACGTGATCACGAATGACCAAACGTGATCATTCCAACACTGCATTAGATCGCAGTGCATTTGTTTGATAATCTAAAGCATTAATCAAACAATTCCCATTATTAACTATTCAATATTCAATCAATGTCGAAACATAAGCTGTAACCTTTAACATATTGTATTGCATTTATATAATGTTGTAAGATTGTTATTATTTATAAACACAACAAAATTAAATTTTTTTGTTTTTTCCTTGGGGGTGCTGTAGTATCGAAGTGCTTATGTACAAGCCGCCACTGCTGTCAATCTTACAATCCACAGCAGATCTTGCCATCATTCTCATTGTGATTGGGTAGCCAGTGATGGTAACTTTGTCTTTTCTACTAGTAATGAAGCAAGACCCCACAGCTTTGTTCTTTTACTTGGTAATTAATGATCTTCTCTCTGACCTGAAACCTATTCATATTTTACTAATAATGGTACACCAGATTTCTCATTTCACAAACATTCTACAACTAATATCTTAAATAAAAATTGATTTCCATGTTATTTTTCAATGCAACTAAAGTAGTCTTGGCTATTTTTGAAAAAAAAAAAAAAAAAAAAAAAAAAAACCTTCACATCACCCTTCTACAATTTAATTTCCTAGCACAAACTCTTTTCATGTTTAGCTTCCACAGTATCCTTCCTTTCCATATAAGATGCAATTTCTCATCAGACTGTGCCCAACTGTAATACTGTTCTCACACTTCAGATGATGCACTAAAATATTCAAAAAAAGCTTTGTTTTCACAACAGAATAATTCAGCTAATTATACAGTCCAACACAATTTTTGCTGACTTTTTTTATGAACTTGTTTTTTACTAATTTGGGTGCGCCGATTTCAAATATCAAGCATTTTTCTCTATCACGTCAGATTTTTCCTCTATGGCATTTTCTTTTTGCTGATTTGTAAGTTTTTGATAGTTTTAAGGAGGCAGTACTATTTAGAGGATCAAAAAAATCGATTTTTTAATATTATTTTCTGAAAGTATGTACTTTTAAAAATCTGTTCCTAACTTTTTATCAAGAAATTCGAAAAATTCCCGAAGATATAGCCTATTATTCAAAGCGGTGCACAGACCAGAATCGGAGCACTCACCGCTCTGGCTTGTTAGTAAACGAATAAATGCATAAGAACCTGCAACGGCACGTCCTGGCGCTTTGAATGCGAGAGAGGCCGATAATTAGATACATAACTACTTAACAATATTCATTAAAAATTACAAGAATATTTATAAAAAAATAACAATTTTACTTACACGAGTTTCAGGGAATAAATTTTTGTTTGTAGCAATTTCTACTGTGTGTTCTGTTTTGGCAATCCCTTTGAATACCGCAACAGTAGTCAGCCATCATGTGAGAATCCCATCTTCCTTGGTACCGATCTTCCATAGTTTTTAAGTCTTGATGAAATATTTCGCCTTGTTCATCGCTTACAGCACCTAAATTCTCGGGAAATCTATTAAGATGACTGTATAGGAAATGAAGCTTTATGCTCCTGTTGCAACCTAGGCGCTGGAAATTTTCAAATACTGTTTCCACTAGATCTTTGTAATTGCATGCTTTTTTGTTTCTTTCCAAGAAAATTATTCGCAACCATCGTAAATGAAGTCCAGGCCTCTTTCTCAATTTCGTTCATAGAGTTGATGAAATTTGGGTCTCTCATTAAAGTTCTAATTTGCGGTCCATCAAATACACCGGCTTTAATTTTTTCATAACTAAAGTCTTGGAAATTTTTCACATATGTATTGGAAACAGTCACCTTGTAAATCTAAAGCTTTAACATACTGCTTCATAAGACCTAGTTTGATGCATAGAGGTGGAAAAATGATTTTTTCTCTGTCGATTAATGGTTGATTTATAACATTCTGTTCTCCAACATTTAAGGATATTCTAAGAGGCCAATGTTTCTGACTCCAGTGTTGGTTTCTAGCTCGCCCATCCCAGAAGCATAGAAAACACGGAAACTTTGTATATCCTCTTTGAAAGCCAAGTAAAAAGTTCACCATTTTAAGATCCACACAGATGATTCAGTTATGGTCTGTATATTTTAATAACTTCAGAACCTTTTTAATGTCCCCTTTAAGTGGACTGAATAGCCAATAGGAATTGAGCCATATACATTCCCATTGTGTAGTAAGACACACTTGAGACTTCTGCTTGAACTGTTGATAAATAAACGCCACTCATTTGGATGATATTGTACAACACTCGTTTTAGTTAGTAAACCCGACACGTTGTTACAGTAAACAAATCCACACTCGTGTTTAAAATATTGTACAAGATTACTTTCCCTGTTATGATAAAAAGTTATCTTCGTATCTTGCTCCAGTAAGTTTTTTTCATTTAATCTTGAAGCTAACAATTCCGATGATTTCTTTGATAGGCCCAAATCTCTTACTAAGTCATTGAATTCTGCTTGAGTAAAACATTGCGGTCCAGAACTAGAATTTTATTTTCGTTGTCTAAAATCAACATCCAGGTTTTGCTCCTCAAGAACATCTGGCATATCCTGATCATGCTCGTTCTCAAGTAAAGGAAGTCCTTTATAAATTGGCACGGCTATTTCATTGGAATGAGCAACTGGCCGAATTGCCGAGTCGAGATTTGGATGCACAATTTTTTTCTTATTCTTCTTATTATAACCAGAAGTCTGAACTAAACAAAAATAGCAATCATCTATGTGATTTTTCGATGTTCACGCCAAATCATTGGAATGCCAAAAGCTAATTTTTTGCGTTTCCCCTTGCTCCAATCGTAAATTTTCTACACATGACTTACTTTATTTGGAGCCCATGAATTGTCCTGATCTGCAAGTTTTACGTCAAAGTATGCAAAGTACACTTTCTTAACGAAATCAGTGATATTTGTCCTTTGACTGGGAACAGTAAAGCTGCCACTAATGTAGCAGAAGGAATCTACACTATTGACACATTTTTGAGTAGTAGACATGATGTATTTTCTTCACTGCCGACTAACATGCAATTAAAAAAAAAAAAAGGAGACTTTATTGAAATGTTATCAGCGCTCATCATACTTTCACAATTGAATAACGATTGACTGATTTCGATTGTTCTTTGTCCGCTAGACGCATATATCATTTGTTTTAGGCAGTTGTCATCGCCTACTTTTCATCACCTAAATGTATTAGGTTGGTTATCGGCCTCTCTCGCATTCAAAGCACCAGTACGTGCAGTTGCTTACGCATTTATTCGTTTACTAACAAGTGAGAGTGGCGAGCACTCCGATTCTGATCTGCACACCGCTTTAAATAATAGGCTATATCTTCAGGAATTTTTCGAATTTCTTAATAAAAAGTTACGAACAGATTTTTAAAAGCACATACTTTCAGAAAATAATATTAAAAAATCGATTTTTTTGATCCTCTAAATAGTACTGCCTCCTTAAAACTATCAAAAACTTACAAATTAGCAAAAAGAAAATGCCATGCAGGAAAAACCTGATGTGATTGAGAAAAATGGATTTGATATTTGAAATCAGCGCACCCAAATTAGTAAAAAACAAGTGTCAGATCATAATCAGCAGGAAAACAATTTTTTTTTGTTGGCCAGTGTTATCTCACTGCAACACTTTATCTCTACAAAAGACAATCTTTATAACTTCTTGGCTTTCTAAACATTTATTATTATTATGTGACACCTCCAGGGAGTCCAAAGACTCTTCGAGGGAGAGTGTGCCAACAGCATTGAACGAATAATACCCTTCCAACTACTAACCACACTCAAACTTACTTAATTTTTTGCTGAGCCATTAGTAGCAGAGGCTCTACCAATCAACCATAATAAGCTTCCATGGAGTAATCAGTGAACTCATCATGGGAGGCTGGTCGGTCTCTCTCTACAAGCAATATATATCAATCGTACTGAACCTTAATATCATTCACAATGCATTCCACTCTCCATAACAGAGAAATTACTCTTCACTATCTCTATAAGGATGATATTTCCTTCTCACTTTCCACTATATCTGTAGTCTCTTCTGTATTATTATTATTAAGAGGGACTCATCGAGGGAGGCCATATACTATACTAACATGCTATCATAAATGTTCTTAAATTCCTTCACACTGCTTGCACACACAACATCCAATGGCAATCCATTCCAATCATGCACTACTCTATGGGAGAAAAATCTAGCCCTAACCCCCTTCTTCCCAGCATTCATTCTCAACTTCCATGGATGCCCTCATCCTTTTCCCCACTCTCCATAAAATGAAAAATTCCATTAACTGAAATCTTGTATAATCCTTTCAGAAGTTTGAAAGTCTGAATCACATTACTCTTTTTTCTCTTGTTTGTAATTTCTGCAACCTACAAATTCTGAATCTATCTTCATAATCAGTATTCCACAATCCTGATATCATTTTTTAACACACACTCCTTTGCACTGTCTTCACTGTATCAGAATCACAAGACACTAGGAGACCAGACCTGTGCATAATAGTCCAAGTGAGGTCTTATTAAGGCCTTGTAACAGCCTTTCCAACTTTGTATCATCTGCAAACAGCTGCACACCTCCAGTTAAGCTGGTTCCAATGTCATTAATGTACAAGTTTAACAATAATGGTCCCAAAATAGTTCCCTGTGGCACTCCACTAATGACCTTCTCTTTTGGGATACCACTCCTCCATATACAATCTACTGAAGCCTGTCTGACAGCCAATTAGCTATCCAACTTATCTGTTTCAGTTTAGCTGCTAGCTGATCATGTGGCAGTCTATCAAAGGCCTTTGAAAAATTCAAGTACATCATTGATATGCATCTCCTTTATAACAACTCATTTGTCACTCAAGGTGAATTTTTCACCTTGTAATATGTAAGCAGACTGCTGAAATATGATTCCCCCCTCTAACAAACCCATGCTAACCATCATATAGAATACTGCAGTTACAAATCTAATACCTTAACTCCACACACACACACACACACAGATTGGCCTATAATTTCATACTAAATTTATTATAGCAGTCATTCAGTTTCGTCTGCAGGATTCCCTGACTTGTATTGGATTAATTTAGAAGTATAACATCATCTGCCTAAAGCAAAGCACTGAGATTAACATCTCCAATTTTGATATCAGGCTAAATACCATTTTCCTTCATGATGTGATCTATACAGATGATGAATATAAGTAGAGATAATGTGCACCCTTGTCTCAACCTGATTTAACAAACCATCTACCTGTACCCCTTCAATTCTAACTGCCGAATTAAAACTGAAATGCATACTAATATTGCTTGATATAATGTGCTATTCACATCATATATAACTGTAGCATTTCAATCAGCATTTTGAAGCTGGCAGTTCTTTAGCAAATTCTCTCAAAAACATGTGCTGAAATTTCATCCAGTCCCACTGCTTTATTGATATCCAAAGTACTTGGTAATTGAAACACATTCTCCTCTTGCACTTCTAAATCTCGAACCTGATCTATCCCTCTAGTATCAAAAATCACTTCAACAACTCCACTATGTCCATTGCATCAGTCACTCTATTTCCATTTTTATCCAACAATGTCATTCTTCCACAATCCTTTCTCCTCCTACTAGCCACATAGCTCAAAAAATTCCTTAGGATTTTCTTTGTATCTTAGGGAGAATCTCTTCTCATATTCCAGTTTTGCCTTCCTTACCATACTAGTCACTCTCCTGGCCTGAGTCTTATATTCTTCATGCATCTGCACTCCACTCCTTTCTTTATATTTCTTCCATAACTTTTTAACTTGCAGTTCCTGTCTGTTTGTCATCCTTCTTCAAGTGTCATCACCCTACGAGGAGGTTGGCAACCATATCACGGAACTTTTTTTTTTTTTTTTTTTTTTGCTGTTCTGGAAGATTTATGGTAATCCAAGCCAGTCCTTAATGTCTTCAAACCACAATCTCCTGGGTCGACCTCTCCTACTTTTTTCATCTAGTTTCCCTTCTAATATTAATTTCTGAATGCCTTCTTGTCTAGTTAGATGTCCAAAATATTAAAGTTTTCATTCTTTAATAATTTTCATTGTTCTTTTCATTTTTGATTTCTTTAAAACATCTTCATTTTTCATTTTCTCTGTCTATGGTATTTTCAACATTCTTCTGATGGTCCACATTTTGAAAGTTTCTAATTTTTTCTCTGCTTCTTTATTCAGAGTCAAAGTTTCACTGTTGTAGAGAAGCTTGACCAGATATAGCATTTTATTAATCTTTTTTTTTGTGTTTATGTTAATATCTCTGGATGTTAGAATCAATCATATCAATAAAGGCTTTTCTTGCTATCTCTATTCTTTTTATTTCTTTAAGGGAATTTCCTCTGTCTGTAAATATTTGTCCCAAATATATAAAAGACCGAACCTGTTCAATTTTCTTTTGGTTAACATTTTGGTTTATTTATTGGTTATTTTGATATAATTATGCACTTTGTTTTCTTTAGGTTAATAATTAGTCCCATGTCTAAGCTTCTGTTGTAAATTTCTGTGACCGAGTTGAAGATCTCCTTCAGATTCAGCTATAAGGACTGTGTCATCTGCATACCTGAAGTTGTTGAAGTTTCTACCCCAGACTTTTAAAACCTTCAATTCTGCAATATCTTTAAAAACTTGCTCACTATACATATGCTATACAGTAAGGGTGATAAGACACATCCTTCTCTTACTCCTTTTTTTAATTTCAAAGTTGCCAGAATATGCATTTTTATATCTTACTGAAGCCATTTGATACCTAGTAAATATTTGTAATTATGTGTAGATCTTTTCTCTTTTAACCCATTATTCTGTAGGATATGTATTAATTTCTTGTGATCTATTGAATCAAATGTTTTGGTGTAATCGATAAAATAAAGATATATGCTTTTCTGGTTATCGAGGCTTCTTTCAACATAATGTTTTCAAATTGAAAATTCCTTCTCTTGTACCTTTGTCTTTTTGAAAACCTGATTTTGTGTCTTCTACACAAGTACCTTTTTATTCTTTCTAGGATTATTCTCAGTAGTAATTTTGTAACATGGTTTGTTTAACTTATTAGTCTATTGGAAGTTTTTTTTCACTTGGTTAGACTATAATAAATTTAGTTTAATCCTTTATCCAAGTGTAATCTTCAGGACTGAGGCAACTCGTGATAAAGGTGGATCAAGCTCTCAGCACTCCTTGTCTTAGTATCTCCCATAATGCAAAGCACATCTTCTTGCAGACATGTATAATACTATGCATTAAGGGAAGGGCCACTACCAAGACCGGTTTCGACCTTTACTGAGGTCTCGTCAGTGGGAGCCACACCCAGAGGTGGTGATATCAAGGTGGAAGCAATGGAGAAGTCATATTTACCTATATGAGTTGCCAAAAGGTGTCTCACCTTATTATTAAATTACTCTGGATTTAGAGAAAAATGTTGAAATTTTTTCCACTTGGTTAGACTATAATAAATTTAGTGTAATCCTTTATCCGAGCGTAAGACGAAGTTTGCACCTGAAGTATCCTCAGGACTGAGGCAACTCTTGGTAAAGGTGGACCAAGCTCTCATCACTCCTTTTCTCAATATCTCCCATAACTCGTCAATGGGAGCAAGACCCAGAGGTGGTGATACCAAGGTGGAAGCAATGAGAAATCATATTTACCTCATGATATACATCTTGCTCTTCCTGCTAATAAATATTTCTTCACAATTTCCAAGCACGAATGATATCTCACCCTTCCAATTCCCCTCTCCATGGAACTGCCCTAAACTAATTAGCAAATCATTTTTAGAGAATCAGACGACAAGGTTGCTAAACAATCATTGTAAGGGGCACAAGATCATTAAAATGGAATGCATCCCTTCTTGCAGCTCTAACAATATCACTGCTAGTCATTTTGTTATATTGAAGCATGTCAAAAAATTCTAATTTTTATAACTGTTTAATATATTTTATATCTAAATGTTCACATATTGCATTTAAGACTGAAATGCCCAGAATTCCAACTTTTTTTTTTTATTTATTTAAGAAAAGACTTGTCACCATCATATCAAAATATACAAATGCATTGTTATCTAAAATCCATTATATTTTGCAACACTCAGCTGAGCTTACATATTATCAAAGTCAGACCAACTAATTATTCCAATGATATATCAGTTTACCGATTGCTGATATATCAACTTCATACATTATTAAGAAAGTCATCCAAATCACATTAGACTAATGTGACAACCATATATGAATGTACTCAGTAGCATTTCTGGTATTTACAGTTTATTTATTAAGTCAAAGTAACACTCTTATCTTGTTCATCTTCAAGTTTCACTATTTCTTCACGAAATTTTGCAATTGTTTCTCTAGCAGTCTTCAATCGCTCCTTAAGATCTGTTATCTCAAGCCGGATTTTATTTTTGGCTGATAAAATACAGTGCAGTGTTTTCTCTTTCTTTTCTTCAACTGGAAAAGAAAAACAGAGAATAATATAAAATCAAAATAAACAAATACATATAGATTTATTGCAATATGTGCATAAATATAATATAATAATAAAAAAAATTAAAATTAATATTGGTTGAAGTGCCACTGACTATTTATTTATTGTGCAAGGTATAACCAAATATGAGAAGTGACCACTAATAGCTGAAGCATAACAAAGAACATTGCAAAGAGTCTCAGGAGAGATGAGAATCAAATTCCATACCAGGTATGTAGTCAAACTCTACTCTCTCTAGACCAGTGATTCTTAACCTTTTTTTCGTCACGGTAACTTTTAATAATTTTAAAATTTGGCGGCACACTAACAATAAGATAAATTTAAAAGAATTTTACTTAATTAATTCATGTACCTATAATATATTTTGTAAAAATAGCATACAATAATAATTTGCAATAAAATATAAAATGAAATTGCATTACAAAGTAAACAAAATGTTTATTTAATGATAAATTACATTTAATGCGAAATTTGAGCATGTTTTTTTTTGATAACTTCATTTATATTTGAGCATATAAATGATAATGCTACTCTCATTTCATGATCCAGATTTAAAAGTCTGGATCTTTTTTTCGTTTTTATATCGGTCAAAGCCGAAAATCCGAATTCGCACAAATAAGATGTGGAAAATTGTAATAACACACTTAAAGCTTTTTGTGATATTGTTGGATAATCGTATCTAAGATTAATCCAGAACGGATTAATTGATTCTTCTGAATATTTTGAAATTAAATCTCGGTTATTACACACAGAAATCAGTTCTTCTTCTTTCAAAGTTAGTTCATACACCGATGTGTCGTTTATCACAAATGGATTCTGAATCCAATCAAATTTTTTATTTCTAAATTTGGAAAGTAATGAACAATTTTTTGCTCTAGTATTGTCAAATGATCAATAACTATTTTATGAATTATTTTATAACAATCTTTTGGAACTGACTCAAACTTTTCTAAACTACCTTCTTGTGCTTTATTTTTCCATAAAGTAATTTTTTTTTTGAAATCCCAACAATTTATCGGCCGAGTTTAAAATATATTCTTTTGGTCCTTGCAAACTCGTATTTATGTTATTAAAAATAACAAAAAATATCAGATAAGTAAGCCAGCTTAGCACACCATATTTTGTCATCCAACTAACCAACAAAATCATTATCTTGTTCAAAAAATATCTTTATCTCGTTTTTTAATTCAAGCATGGGAGACAAAACTTTCCCTCTGGATAACCACCTGACTTCCGTGTGTAGTAACAATGATTCGTATTTAGACTCCATAGCCTGGCATAATTGACTAAACAGGCGACTTTTTAATAATCTTGATTTTATATAATTAATAATTTGATTTTATATAATTAATAATTTTAACACATTGTTCCAGCACTACTTTCAATTCTGATGGCAATTGTTTTTAAATGGGTGTTTCCCCGATGCAAAAAAGAATGGGTAATTAATATATCTGCATTATGTTCTCTTACATGTGCTACGAATCCTTTTATAGATCCTGTCATAGCTGGAGCACCATCTGTACAGATTCCACGATATTTTAATTTCTTATAAATAAGAATTAATTTCATCGAAAATGTTTTCCTGTTGTGAAATCAGATAATTCACAACAACATAAAAATTTATTAATTATATCATTTTCGTGAATGAATCGAACGAATTAAGTGTGCTTTTCCTGTAATATCAGTTGTTTCATCGATTTGTAAAGCAAAATTTGAATTTGCAAGAGTTTTAGCAGTATTTTCTTCAATATTTCGGGACAAGTCTATAATTCTGCGATGAATTGTGTCATTTGAAAGTGGTATTTTACAAACATCAATTTCTGCTGATTCACTGATCATTCTTTTTACAATTTTACGACAAGCAGGTAATATAATTTCTTCAGCCAAATTATGAGATTTTAATTTGAGAGCGATTAATTCAGCCACTTCATAAGAAGCTATCTGAGCTTTTTCAGACACACTAATTTCCTTTTTAAAAATCTTTAATTGTTTGGATCTTGCAGATAATGAATTTTGAAAGTAGGCTTTGTCTTTTGATGCTAGCGAAGGATGATTAGTGAGCAGGTGACGTTGGAGCTTGCTCGGAACCATAGCACTGTTTGATAATTTACAACCACATACCACACACTCGGGAACAGTTTTATCATTTTCCATTGTAGATGTAAATCCAAATTTTAAGAAGTCATCATTATACTTACGATGATCATTACATTTTTTGGCAGAGGAAACATCTTTACTTGTACTGGGCTCGTTAGCATGATCGCTAGCATCATCATTATCGTCGTTAAGCTTTCTTTTTTTTTTTTTATCCATTGAAAATAAAAATAAATTTGTCAAAAAATTATTAAAAACGACATATTGTATATTGCCTTTGAATCCATTTTAATTAAGTTTGACTACACAATATTGTGGTATTGCACGTACGGAAATGTATATGTAAGTTGTAACTAACCATATGCACACATCAAACGGGTGACTAGTAGACTAAACTAATATGTAGCTTTGTTAGCCAGTAGCCAGAACTGATTGAACCACTTGTCTGACGGCACTTATGTATGGGTATTCGCAGTGGCGGCACACTTAAAAAATTTCGTGGCACACCAAAGTGCACGGCACAGTGGTTGAGAATCACTGCTCTAGACTGAGGATTCAACTCCACACTGTGACAGTGGATGATTATGAATTTCTTTGGATGGTGGGTAATTTTTTTGCATGACATGAGTTCCTGCTTTCTGAAAGGAGAAAGTAATTAAAAAATGATTTATGACAATAATGATGACAATTGCATCTGTGTCACAACAGTACCCATATATAAACAATGTTTTCAGTTTTACTTACATCTGCATGCATACAAATTTCTTTCATCTTGACTTCTGATGTAGCCAAATCGAGTCAAAATGAGAACAAATTTTCATATGCATGCAACTCACCTTCACGTGAAGTGCGTATAAAGATTCCTCGTATCATGATTACTGGATTCAAGTGTTTTCCAATTAAGGGTGCAATGTCCCGTCATTCTTCCAACTATGCTACAGCAGTGCTTAGGATACTCCATCATAGTATACTACATACTACTTGGATATATATATATATATATATATATATATATATATACACACACACACACCTCTGTCCAAAAATATACCAAACTTTTTGAAAAAAGAAGAAACTGGTGGCACCACCTGTTGTATCTTTTTTTTGTTGTCGAAAACGGCAACCTTCATTATTGTTGTGTCAACTGTTTATGAGATTTGTTTCATTAGAAGCAGAGTTATAGTGCCAAAAGTGACAGTGTGTTTTGACAAACGGTCGGAAAATGAGTTTCAAACAGAGAGCTGTGATTGACTTTTGTGTTAAACTTTTGGTAAAAGTTTTACCGAAACGCATCAAATGCTTCAAAAAGCATATGGTGATGAACACTTATCCCATACTCAAGTTTATGAGTGGTTTAAGCAATTTCAAAGTGGTCGTGAGATGCTTGAGGACAACGAAAAGCTGGGCCATCCAGAAACTGGACTGAGCAAAGTTAACATCAAAAAAGTGAGTGATTTAATCAAAGAAAACCCGAAATTGTCCGTAAGGTTGATTGAAGATAAATTGGGGATTCCAAAATCAACTGTGCACAACATTCTATTAAAACCGTTCGTAAGGACTCAAACTTCCTTGAAACGATCATCACTGGTGACAAAACGTAGTTTTGAGTATGAGCCCAAAACAAAGCATCAGAGTGCAGCGCTGAGTGGACACCACCAGAAGAGGAGGTATCTGAAAAAAAGTCACTTGGAGAAGTCAAAAGTAAAGACAATGCTGATTTGTTTCTATGATTCCAAGAACATTATCCACAAAGAATTAGTTCCGCCTGGCCAAACAGTCAATGGTGAGTTTTGTCTCGAAGTTTTGAGGCGATTGATAGCGAGAATTTGGCATGTATGGCATGAATATTGTGATGCAGGCAGCTGGTCACTTGCACAATAATGCACCATCTCATCGTTGGAACATTGTAACAGTTTTTGAGCAAAAACCAAGTTGGCATGTTATATCACTCACTGTATTCAGCTGATTTAGCACCCTGTGACTTCTTTCTCTTCCCCTGACTTCATTTTCCAATGAAAGGACAGTAACAACGATACTGGAGTTTTCAAAGCACGTTGTCTGTAAACCAAGGCAGTTTACAGACAACTAGTATTAATGAATGGAAAGGGTGATACAAAAATTTTGTACAGCCCTTTCTCACCTGCTAATTTTTTACTAACCATGAATGATCCATTTTGGGATAAGTGTGTGTATCGGGGGAGAAATGAGGCTCTCTTTCAAATGAAAAGGGGAGGGCGAAGAACCAGACAGTACAGAAGTCTTTCATTAGGTTTGTTCTTTTAAATGAAGAGATGCATATTATGGCACTTCAAACACCCACTCTATTACTGGCTGAAGGCATCTTGACATGATAGCCATAACTATTTAAGAACTCCAACAATCTTTCAGGACAGTACAGCACATCATACTGCTTATTCTGTACAAGAACATTTGTTGTTATTTCCCCTACGTAGTAAGATTGGATCGGTGAAATCAGACTATTTCCATTATGGGGTTACATGAAGAACAATGTGAAAGCATTACAAACAACACCAGGCCATAACGAATGCCATCCTGATAGAAAAATGGATAATGTCTCTGTTTTCTATTTACCAATATCTGCAAATTTGAATATCATTGTGGCATAGATGTGAAGGATGAAAGTGAAGTTGTAGATGATTTTCACCACTTTGTTGTTGAAAACCTCAAGTGGCTTGATGAGAAGCACAATCTCCACAGCAGAGTTTGATTTATTCAACTCTAGTATATAACCTGTGTATTTAATATTCCACCTCCTTTCTCATCCATCAAATGACAGGTTGATTTCCCTATTAAGAAATCATCACTATCTGGCATGGTTGAAGAGCTTCTCATGTTTTGAAATTTAATGGGGCAAAAAACATTACTCCATTCCCATTTTTCCCATGCATGTGAAGTTCAATGGCCTGTCACAGCCAAGTAATTTTTCACTTCTGAAACCTAATTAATACTCTGATAGGACAGTTACTCCTATCTATATAGTGCATTATGACTATCAACTGTGTGTGCGTTTTTCTGGCAGGTGCCTGTTTGGCAAGATGATGAACCTGAGTTACTGGATAACCTGCAAAAACCTGTAAGTTCCTGTTACAAGAATGTACTTACTAGAGTCCAGATGGTCCTTATTATTATTATTATTTTGAGCGATTCCAGGGAGTCACCCGAAATAATAATAATATTTAATAGTTAATAATAATAATACTTAATAAAAACAATAAAACCTTAGACTCATCGAGGGAGGCCCTAAACATGTCCACACAACCATATGACATTCTCACAGTATCTATCATGCCTTGCTTTGAACTCACTCACCGTCATAGCACCCACAACAGACTCTGGCAGCTTATTCCACTCATTTACCACTCTAAAAGTAAAGAACCCAGCTCTAACACCCCTGCTAACCACACTCTTGCCCAGCTTCCATAGGTGTCCCCTAGTTCTCCCACCACCAGTCCTGATCTCAAAAATATCCTCTGAATTAATCCAATAGAATCCCTTTAGCAATTTGAATATCTCAATCATATCTCCCCCTTTTCTGCCTATCAACCAGTTTCTGCAACCCACAAATCCTCAACCTGCTCTCATATGGTTCATTCCATAGACCTGCTATCATCTTGGTCACTTGTCTCTGGATCCTCTCCACCTCCCCCCCATCAAGAAGGAACTGAGGTGACCAAATCTGGGAACAGTAGTCGAGTTAAGGTCTTATCCTAGTGTTTAGGCTTAAACTTTTGATTCTGCAGCATCATATACTATTTAAGGAAATTAACAAAGTATTTGTTAATAAATAAAATTATTTACTTATTATCGTATATTTCGCAAAGTCAAATCGGCATCATGGATTAATACAAGTGTATTAATCCATGATGCCGATTTGACTTCACAAAATATAGGATAATAAGTAAATAATTTTATTTATTAACAAATTTTATTATTTGTTAATTTCCTTAAACAATATGAGGATGAAGATAGTCCTTATATTTATAGACTCAAACTTCTATAATTTCTATAATTCCACAAAATTTCATGCCGGCTGGGGCATCACCTGGATAAACAAGGCCCCCGTTGTTTTCGCCAAGGGAACCAGGGCAAACAGCGAAAAGTCAGCTACTGGAACAAATCTGAAAGCACACCCCAACTCAACATCAACAGAGTTAAAGATCGGTACTATCAACATAAGAAGCCTGAATTGCAAAGAAATGGAGCTAGCTGAAGAATTAGATAAGTACCAAATCGACATAATAGGGGTGACTGAAACAAAAAAAGACAAAAACTGGTGAGATCTTTCTGAGCAATAAATACAAAATGTTATATTCATATTCAGGAAATGACAATCAAGGAAAAGAAGGAGTAGCCATAGTATTCAACACAAAATACGAGGCTAATCTTCTTGAATGGCAGGCAGTCTCAAGTAGAGTGATGTGGGCAAATATCAGAATAGAGAATTGGACAATGAGACTTATTTGTGCCTATGGTCTCACAGAAGGCTCTACTAAGATAGAAGTGCAGGAATTTTTGATGCTTTAGAAAAAGCAACTGACACAATGAAAAAGGAAAAGTTGGTCCGTGTTGGGGATCTAAATAGCAGAGTAGGAAATGATTGTCAGACACATAAAAATATTTTGGGAAAATTTGGAGAAAAGAGCAAAGCTAATAATAAGGGCAAATACCTGTTGGATTTCTGCTTAGGACATGGACTAGTTATTACTAACACCATGTTCCAACATAAAAATGTGCACAAATTCAGATGGAGAGAAGAAGCAAGGAATAAGAATAGTCTCATCGACTATGTCATTGTTGATAGTGATGTTTTCTCCCTGGTGCAGGACACCAGTGTTCAGAGGATTTGAAATTGGAAGTGATCACTATTTAGTCTTGAGGAGGATAAAATTGAATTTCATATTGAAAAGAATAACATGTAACATAGTTTTAAAGCGAATAAAAAGTTGAGCTGCTCTCAGATGTGAACTGTAGACTAAAATACACAAAGATTATTGAAGAAAAAATGAAAGAGTTTGAGAACAGGAACCAAACCTTGGAGATTCAGTGGCAAGCCTTGAAGAAAACCTTGATTGATTCAGCCAGAGAGACATGTGGTGAGGCTGTCTGCAAGGATAGAAAAATCAGAACTCCATGGTGGACACAGAAAGTTAAAGATGCATTGAAGGAAAAGAAGAAAGCATATCAAAAGTTCCTAGCAAATAAGTCAGCTTTTGCTCTTAGAGAATACAGAGACAAATGTAAGAAAGCTAAACACTTTTTAAAACTAGCTAAACAAAAGTCATGGGAGAACTTTGGCAAGAACATAGAAAATAAATATCAAGAAGGTGGGAAAATATTCTGGAAGTTGCTGAAGAAGCTTAGAAATTGAGGAAAGAGTGCTGTAAAAGAAGTTAGAGATGATAAATGTGACATGAAAGCAGGAGAAAAAGATATGCTTGAAGTATTGAGTAATTACTTTGAAAAATTGTTAAATGAAACAAGCAGTGATAGCACAGTGGTAAAAACCACTCAACAGGCATATAGTCAAGAATACATATCCATACTTGAAGTAGAAGCCATCAAAGGCTGGAAATGTGGAAAGGCAGCAGGAGTAGATGATATTCAACCTGAAATGCTCGAGTATGGTGGTATAAAAGTCTTACAGTGGCTGCACTGCATAGTTCAGAAAGCCTTGGACAGAGGGACGAATTCCAGATGATTGGAGTAGAGCCCTAATACTACCCATATGTAAAAAAGGGAAATAAAACTGAATGTGAAAATTACAGAAGTATTTTCCTACTGAGTGTTCCTGGCAAGATCTATGCAAGTATACTTGAGAAACGGTTGAGAAGAATTGTGGAAGAAAAGCTTGGTGAAGAACAAGCTGGATTCTGGCCAAATAGAGGCTGTCAGGATCAAATCTTCATTTTACGACAAACTGTTGAGAAAGCATGGGAATATAATGAACATCAGTGTTTAAGTTTTGTAGATCTGGAAAAGGAAGATGACAAGGTGCCAAGAGAGAAGCTATTCAAAATGCTACCATTATATGGTATCAATGGGGCATTATATCAAGAAATACTTAGTCTTTATTTGAGTTGTAAATCAGCAATTAGAATTGAAGGAAGTACAAGAAGTTGGTTTAATGTTAAATCTGGTGTGAGACAAGGATGTACATTATCCCCTCTGTTATTCATTATCTACATGGATCACATTATGAAGGAAAGTGGTATTAAACATGATATCAGAATTGGATATGTTAATGTCAGCTTTTTGCTTTATGCTGACGATGTTATACTTCTAAATAAATCCGCTACAAGTTTGCAATATTCCCTGACTAAATTGAATAACTGCTGTAATAGATATGGTGTGAAGGTCAGCATTAAAAAGACAAAGACAATGAAAATAGGTAGAATTGTTGAAAATGTCAACTGTGTTGTGAACGGGGAACCTGTGGAAGAAGTAAAACATTTCAGTTACTTAGGCACGATTTTTACTGATGATAGTAAATTCATATGGAATAAGAGAGAAATTAGTCGGAACACTAAATTAGCTGTATATAAGGCAGTGTTCAAACCAGTTTTAATTTATGGATCTGAGAGCTGGGTCAGAAGTAAAACACTTGACCAAAGACTAGAGACCGCAGATATGAGAGTCCTGAGAAAGATTATAGGCGTGAACAGATGGCATCAATGGCAATATTATATTAAAAACAAGGATATTAGGAAAGAACTTGACATTGTCAGCATTCAGGAATGCATTAGCAGAACTAATCTCAGGTGAGTTTTAAAAGAGGTATACCGTGAGTAGACATATCAATACAAAATTAATAAAGGAAAAAAACTCATGTACAAAGTTATTTAATAGTATAATTTTCGCATGGAACATCTTTATAAAGAAACATGTGAAATTCTATTTCATTCTCCTAACTTAAACAGATCCGATGGGTTACGTCTATCCCCTTTTTGGGAGATAGTACTTTAGAAATCAGCTAATCTTTCCTAACTTTTTATTGTATTATTATTATTATTTTTTTTTTTTTTAGAAAACTTATTGACCTTTATAGTTATCTTACACCAGCTACTCAGGTGGCACTTTTTGGAATTGTCAGTTATTGTTTAATTTGAGCTTAATGTACTGAAGATGCCTGTGACACACAGGCGAAGATTATACTATTAAATAATCTTTGTATGAGAGTTTTTTCCATTATATTAATTTTGTATCGATAATCTCAGGTGGTATGGTCACTTAAACAGAATGGGTGAGGAAAGATTAGCAAAACAAGTGTTCTCTGCCAGGTTGGCAGGAAAACGACCTAGAGGAAGACCAAGATATAGGTGGATTGATATGGTACAAAGTGCCTTAGACGAGAGAAATATAAGATCTGATAATGTTGGAGTCTTGACAAGTAACAGACTGATTTGGAGGAAAATTGTAGATAGGAAGTTAGTAATGATGTACCCCCTCTTGAGGGTACATGTCAGGAATTTGATGATGATGATGAAATTCTATAATTATTGTAGGATTCACCTACACTAGAAGAAAGGAAGAAATGATTGTTCTACCCAAATTAATATGCCAAATCTACTAAGTACTGTAGAAAACCTGAGTCCAGCTAGTCCTTAATTTTATAGAACTAGAATCCTATATTCAATGTATGAGCTATATGCACTGGGAGAAAGGAATCATGATAATTAAAAGAGATTATGATACCACACATATTACTAAACAGACATTGAAAATACAGAATTTTAAAAGAAAGTGAGTTAGGATATGGGGGCTGAACTAGACGAATGATAAGAGATGATAGTTAAGTGGATGAAGGTGGACCAAATTCTAAGAATTTGGAATTTCTAATTAGTGATATGTGCTTCTAATATGAGGGTTCTTTCCTTCCTCTCAGTATGGCTCCCATAGCGATTATTATGATGTCTTTATAGGTGAATCTCTCTTCTCACAATTAACAAAATGTCTCTAAGTGCATTCTGGTAACAGGATTTTAGGGTTTATATATATATATGCTAGCCTGGTTGGCCGAGGGGTTAGCGTATTCGCTCTCCAGCCAAGAAGCCGTTGGTTCGAATCCCGCATAGGCATGGAATATTTGTGATCGTCTTCCACCTACATTCACCTAAGTATAGATACACTCTCCCAGTATGGACTGGGTCACCATGGGAGTTGTGGACCCAAAACCTTCCTCAATCGGAGAGCCTTTCACCCTGCAGTGGGTAGAAAAATAGAATGTTCATCTTCATCACACACACACACACACACACACACACACACACACACACACACACAGTTGACCCTTGAAGAACATGGGTTTGAACTGTGCAGATCCACTTATACACAGATTTTTTCAATAAATATATTGAAACATTTTTTTGGAGATTTACAACAATCTGAAAAATTCACAGGTGAACCACGAAGCCTGGGGGGGAAGGAAGAGTTAAGTATATTATGAATTCATAAAATATACACTAATCTATTATAAAAAGTTAAGATTTGTCAAAACTTACACACCGTACATGGCACCATTCACAGTTCAGAGAAATGTAAACAAATGTAAAGATGCAGTATTAAATCAGCACTGCATAAAATGAACTCTTATTAATGGGTTAAATTTATTTAATTAATTAGAATAAAATAAACATTTTATAACAATTCATTCATTAGTGTATAGGTTAGGCTACCAATATCTTTATGATTTTCTAATCTTAAGGAAGATAGTGATTCTTCCTTATGATTAAATAAACTTACTTTATTGTAAGAATACAGTATATAATGTGTGTGTGTGTGTGTGTGTGTGTGTGAGAGAGAGAGAGAGAGAGATAATCGGCTTTTACTCGGTTGTTATGATACATTTTAAAAAATTGATTTAATGACTAAAAAAACCGAGATAACTTATAAAGATTTTAATAAGAATAATACGACTAGTTTCGGCTTATAACAGCCTTCCTCAGTATTCTTAAAGGACAAGAATAGTAATAAACATTGAAGTATCAAAACAAACTGGAAATTACAGGTAAAAATTGCCACACATAATTGATACATAAAAAACATATTTTTTCAAGTTGTTCTAACAAGCGTGCCATTGTTTATTGCAGGTGTGCATGCAGGCTCACGTGAATGCCAATATTGAATAACTGCAGCATGGCTATCTGGGATGTTATAACTCAAATTGTTGTTTAAGTGTTGTTTATTTATATAACACACACACACACACACACACACACACACACACACACACACACACACACACACACACACACACACACACACACACACACAACATACAAAATATGTATTAATCGAGTGTTTATGCTATTGGTATGGCTTCCGGTCAACAGCAAGCTGTTTGTAGTTAAGTATTTGGGAAGTCAAAAGTTATATGTGGATTTTCGAACAATGCAGGGGGGGTAGGCGCCCATTATCCCCTAGTCGTTCAAGGGTCAACTGTATATAATTATTTGATTCCCATCCATGAAAGGCTATAAACCTGTAGTACCTTAGTAGCATAGGTTGGCTAAATATATATGTATTTATACAGGAGAGAGGAAACTAAACACAGGGCTGAAGGACTGCGCAATTATCCAGTGATAGAACAGTGATCTTCCCATGCATCAAATTTTTAACTCCATTAAATGCAATTTCTAGTAATTATATTCACCAAACTATACAAGCACTGAGACCAGAAATTCTGATCATATAACTCGAATGATTGACCAAAGATAATCAAACACATTTAACTACCTTTCTAAGGAATATATTCCAGAAGGCTGTAATCAAATAACTATAATACAAATTATGATATGAATTATAATTATTAAAATCAAGCCTTATGATAACCTGAAAACCGAAATCTAACATTTACACCAGTGCATCTTTAAGTTAATATCAAGAAACATGCTATTAATCTGGGCAGATAAAAAAATATCTTAAAAACCCCTGATCTAGCTGGCCTGGTTAGTGAAGTGATTAGCATATTTGCTCTCCAACTAACAGGCTGTGGGTTTCGATTCATGAATGTTTGCGATTGTTCTTTAGGTGGAAGATTAATTTCATTCCCCAGTGTGAGTCCATTGCACTGGGGGATGAAAAAGACGAAACATAGAACAATGAAAAAGTTCTATGTTTCGTCTCTAGAGCAGAGCTTCCGGACTATGAAAAATAAAAATATAAAATCAATAAAACTCCTTAGCCTATTCGCAGTACAAATGTAGTACAGGTTTCTTCTTCTTTCACTATGCCTTATCCCATGTTAAATGGGGTCGGCACACCAATCTTTAACCTTCCTCTTCCAAGTTCTCTAGTCCATGGTGTCCTTCGGACTCCATCCTTTCTCCATAAGATCCTCTGTCACCTTATCCCCCCCCCCCACCTGAGCTTGGGCCTGCCTCTTTTTCTCCTTCCCTCCAACTCTATATACTTCACTCGTTTACCAACATACTCCTCACCTCTCTACATGTCCAAACCACCTCAGCCTACTTTCTTGTATCTTCTTGCCAATTGGTCCCGCCTTAACTGTCCCTCTGATGTAGTCATTCCTTATCCTGTCCTTTGTCACACCACTCATCCATCTCAACATCCGCTACCGCCATCTTCCTCTCTTGTGCCTTGGTTATAGGCCACGTCTCCGGACTATGGAGCATTGCCAGCCTCACCACCATCTTATACAGCTTTCCTTTCCTCTTACAACTTACTCTCTTGTCGTACAGGACCCCACTCATCTTTTTCCAATTCATCCAAACGCATGTTATTCGATGCTGTATTTCCTCATCCAAGTCACCATTCCTTGACAACCAACCCAAGGTACTTGAATTTCTTCCCTAAAATTAGCCTTTCACCCTGGAGTCGTATGACCATATCCTCGTTACTCCCCGTTGATGTAGTACAGGTTTACAAATAAATATTATTCCACAATGCTTTATTGTTTTTGTAAGTCTTTATTTTATTTATCTAGTGCAGTGGATGGCAAATGCCATCTCCACTGAGCTACACAGGTGCCCCTGGGTCTCACACCAGGTGATGAAATTCATCTACTACCTAAATACACTTATAAACATCTAGGCTTACATTTGAACTTATAACCATATCTGACATGGAGAGCAAAGATTTGTCTACTAAACTAATCAGACCAACAAAGCTACACTATTCCAAATATTTCCAATCTTTTATTTTTAGTACCTATTCTAATAGGAATAAACTTAATCAACAACATGTGAGAAATGTTATGTGCTACATTCACATAGTGTTGTGTCCCATTTTACGATTTTTATTCTATCTAACAATTTCCTCTTATCTATGTACTTCTACGCATGAGATATCACCAAAATTTTACTAATACTCAAGTTATTTCTTCCCTTAGCACCCCTAATATTTGTATTTATACTGTGCCTTTTGGAATATTTAGTTTAAGATATTATATACAAAAACAAGGAGAAAGAACTCAAATATGTCTGAAAGTGTAACAAAGTTGCAGTCGTGACACTTTATCTCGTTTCTTAACATTAATTTCCCGCATGATTAGGTTCGTAATTTTTCAAGTGGTGCATTGGACAGCAATTTCAGACAACTCCTTTATCATTGAACAAAGGTTTATTAAATTCCTTAACATGGTACAATTCAATTTTTGTGATTACTCAATTTAATGCTAAACTAAATACTTACAAACTAACATTAAGCTTAATACAAGTAATTAGGCTATGATCCTATAATGGGTATTACGATCATGCCGCCATAACAATTCAACACATAAATTCACTTGACATGGACAAATAAGATTACTTCACACTATATAACTATTCAAACTTAAGTAGACTAACTAAATCTTTTTCTGTTCTAACACACAACTATGACATTTTAACTTCCCTATACATTACAATAGACATGCAAAATTCTCAGGACACACAATTACTTAATTCATACTATTCAACTATTCAAACATAAGTAGATTAACTAAACCCTTTACTGCACTAACACGACTATGGCATTTTTACTTTCCAATACATTACAACAGACATGCAAATTTCTCAGGACACGTAATTTTTCACATAACATTAACACTAGCCAGCTTACTTTTAATATATATTCTGTCAGATACTAAAGTCCTAGTATAAATTTTCCTTGGTCACTTCAACAGTTCCATATTAGAATAATGATACTTATCACAGACAAATTTTAGTTAACATTAGATATATTTTACAGTACCTTTCTTTCTTGGGATTTTCATATGGACCTTTACCTTTTTCTGAATTCTTTACCTTTATCTTCTTCCAATAATCTGCTTCTCCTACGCTCCTTTTGGAATTGAATTAGGCATACACTGGCTTAACTTTTCGTAACTCCGAACACACTCTGAATCATCTATATATCGGCTGTGCAACTTGCCACGTGGATATCAATTTCTTTACAGCTCTCCGTTCTTTGTAGTTGTCACTGAAGTTGGAACACAAAGAACATGCTTTCTTTTCCTCGACTATATGGCATTCTTCGCTTCTCACACAGGAAATACAGAACCGAAATTCCGCTCACTTTCGTTTCCATGTTATGACGCTGGAGATATAACCCCTATTTCGCCATTCAGGAAATCACCGTGAAATCCCTACGGAAGAGCTCGCGAAGGACTCTCCTGGAATGGAATCAAAACCAAAACCAAGAAAAGCCTTGTGGGGGGGGGGGGGGTTTCCCAACCCTTTTATACCTGTTCTCCTAACGGCACTTTTTCTAACTTCTTTTCTCCGCCCCCTACTTGTTTTTACTTCACCGACCAATTAGGGTGGCGTTTTTCTGCCAAACGTCCTTTGATCGGCGAGCTGGTAACGATGTCTCAATCCGGGAATCAGCCCTGAGCGATAGTCTGTTGTTTTTCTTTTGCTAGCCTCTAATTTAATCCCCTTTCCAAAAATTATGATAGCTGAGAATTCTATATTCTCAAGATATCAGGTATAACAATAGTTATTAGGTTCTAATTTAGACATAAAAATAAAAAATACTTTCAGTCAAGTATACAGAATTCTGTAAAAAAGTTTCTTTTTGGTATCTGCTAATGTTTTACACTAACTGCAGAAATGAGATCTTATTAAGTATTGTTCAATCATTCAAACTTACTGCCTTCTTGATGCTTTAAAATATCAATGTTGATTCACTATAGAAACAAACCACATGATAGTTGGCTCAAATAATACATGATGTTGCACTCTGCTTGATAACACATCAATACTTTAATACACAAAAAATTACAAGTTTTAATAACAGCCATCTATCCCATATTTAGTGAAAGGCAAAATAACATGTATTACCAATCTATGCAAAACAACTGTTATCAGTTTGCAAGTTGTAATTATTGGAAAATGCTTTGTGAGGATGGCCATGCCAAAGAATGGAGGTGGATGGAATGAAAGAAAAAAAAAAAGTAAATGGTAGGTTTACAACTGGACTTTAAAAAGATGTTGTAGAGCTACAACTCTTATTTTAACAAACAGTGAAAAGTAGAGAAATAGCAAATGAAATATCTACAGAAAAGACAATACTAAAACTGACCTGAGACAAAAGCTGAACTTGATCAGTGAAATGGATCTGAGTAACTGAACCACTCTAAACAAGAATCATTCTAAGGTTAGGCAGATCTAGGATTGGTATAATGTTATCAGTGAGATTGACAAAAGTAAATTAAAGATACCAAGAAATTATATACTTGGTTTAATCCTTTTATCCAAATGTAAGCAAACACAGTTTGCTCCTGAAATATAATCAGGACTGGGACAACTCATATATAGAAGCTGATGACTTCACATCACTTGCCTTATTATCCCATAATGCAAAACACATATCTTTATGGGTATGTATAATGTTATGCACCCTAGTGTAAGCAAACAAAGTAGTTTGCTTATACTTGGATAAAAGATTAAACCATGTATATAATTTCTTGGTATCTTTAATTTAGAGTATAACCAAGTGGAAAACTTTCAACTGACAAGAGTAATATACTGAGCATGCTACAGAAAAGAATGCCACACTTTTAGAGACTGAGAGGAAGCTATAAAATGTGATGAATTTTACCACGAAAGGCTAGAAGTAAATGTCAGCTCAAGAAGAGAAATCTAATCCAGCTTGATGATTTGGATATTATCAAAAGGGAAAGGGATAATGATTTGAGATAAAACCTTGCAAAAAACGAAGGTGAGGATTTTTTTGGAACTATGAAGGTGAACTAGTTATTCTTGCACCACTGAAGAACAACACAAAAGTCTGTGTTTAAGGCAATGGATGTCTGTTCACTATAGGATTTATCAAACGAGTAGGATGAATGGGGTATACTATCATCAATAAAATTATGGATAGGATTATTGGTCAGTTGGAGGTGGTCACATATGTATAAGAGAAAGAAGACGGACAACAGAACAGAGCCCCATGGCATTAATGCAGCAGTCCAAAGGGAGGATATCCAATGGAAGGTAGACTAAAGGATAGCAACTTGCTGAGAAGACCTATAACTTTGGCGCTAAGTTCAATCAAATGTTGCTCTGGAAATGACAATATACATTCAGCTTTGATTAGAGCATCAGTTAATTAACAGGAAATTATATTAAAAAACTGAAAGTCAGTTATTACATGACTACATCACCTTTAAGCTCCATAGAATGAATGCTATGCTAAAGTAATATACTATAACAGATCTTCCACTACATCAAAAATTTCTTTAGACTAAATTTGTTATAGGGAAAACTGACTTAAAAAAACTTCTGATCTTTCTCACTTACTTAAAAACTTGCTAACTTCTGATCAATAATTTTCCTCTCAATTAATCTGTTATCTGTCAAAACTCCAATATTATCGGATTTCATCTTTCTGTCTTTTAAGGTGCTTTTTACTGTATCAAATCTACCTATATCTTAGTCTTCCTCTGGGTATTTTTCCTGCCAACTTAGCAGAGAACATTCTTTTTAAGTGACCTCAGCACCTGAGATCAGCTCTGCTAACACATTCCTAGATGCCAACAATGTCAAGTTCTTTCTTAATATAATATTGCCATTGATGCCATCTGTTCAGATAATCTTTCTCAGGACTCATATCTGTGGTCTTTGGTCAAGTGTTATATTTCTAACCCAGATCTCCGATCCATAAGTTAAAATTAGTTTGAACACTGTCTTGTATACAGCTAATTTAGTGTTTTGACTAACTTCTCTCTTATTCCATATAAATTTATTCAGTTGACTTCTACCATACTGGCTTTGTTGATTCTATCATCTATTTCCATATTTAATCTACTATCTTCACTAAAAATTGTGCCTAAGTAGCAGAAATGTTTTACTTGTTCTGTAGGTTCCCCATTCACAAATGCAGTTGATATTTTCAATGCTTCTGCCTATTTTCATTGTCTTTGTCTTGTTATTGCTGATTTTTCAGCAATAACAAGACAAAAATTGGTCAGGGAATCTTGCAGAATTGTACTGGATTTATTTAAAAGTATCACATCACCAACATAAAGTAAAGAGCTGAGATTAACATCTCCAATTTTGATATCAGGTTTAATACCACTTTCCTTCTAATGCTATCCATGTAGATAATGAATAACAGAGGGGATAATGTACATCCTTGTCTGAAACCAGATTTAATGTCAAATCATCTTCCTGTACTTCCTTCAATTCTGACTGCTGACTTAAAATTCAAATAAAGACTAAGTACTGCTTGATATAATGCCCCACTGACACCATATAACTAGTGTTTTGAATAGCTTTTCTCTTGTCACCTTGTCGTACGCCTTTTGCAGGTCTACAAAACTTATATAAGATCTTCGTCATATTCCCATGATTTCTCAACTATTTGTTGTAAAGTGAAAATCTGATCCTGGCAGTCTCTATTTGACCTGAATTCAGGTTGTTCTTCACCATGATTCCCTTCAACAATCTTTCTCAAGTATAATTGCATAAATCTAACCAGAAACACTCAGTAGGGAAATACCTCTAATTCTCACATTCATTTTTCTTTCTCTCTTTGTAAATAGGTATTATGAGAGCTCTACTCCAATCATCTGAAATTTGTCCCTGTCCAGGCCTTCTGAACTATGCAGTGCAACCACTGTAAGACTTTTATACCTCCATACTTGAGCATTTTTGGTCGTATATCATCTACTTCAGCTGCCTTTCCAGATTTCAGATTTTTGATGGCTTTTCTACTTCTAGTATCGATATGTATTCCTGATTACATGTCTGTCAAGTGTTTTTTACCACTGTGTTATCATCACTGCTTGTTTCACTTGGCAATTTTTAAAAGTAATTACTCCATTCATCAAACATATCTTTTTCTCCAGTTTTCATGTCACCTTTATCATCTCTAATTCCTTTCACAGCACTCTTTCCTCCATTTCTGAACTTTTTCAACAGCCTTCAGAATATTTTGCCACCTGATATTTATTTTCTATGTTTTTGCCAAAGTCTTCCCGTGACTTTTCTTTAACTAGTTTTACACAGTGTTTAGCTTTCTTACATTTGTCTCTGTATTCTCTAAGAGCACAAGCTGACTTATTTGCTAGGAACTTTTGATTTGATATGCTTTCTTCTTTTCCTTCACTGCCTCTTTAACTTCCTGTGTCCACCATGGAGTTCTGAATTGTCTATCCTTGCAGATAACCTTCACCATATGCTTCTCTGGCTGAATCAATTAATGTTTTCTTCAGGACTTGCTAATGAATCTCCAAGGTTTGGTTCCTGTTCTCAAACTCTTTCATTGTTTCTTCAATCATGTTTGTGTATTTTAGTCCATAGTTCAAATGTGAGAGCTGCTCAACTTTTATTTGCTTTAAAACTTTCTTACATCATCTTCTTTTCAATATGAAATTCAATTTAATCCTGCTAAAGACTAAATGATGATCACGTCCAATTTCAAATCCTCTGTACACTCTGGTGTTCTGCACCAGGGAGAAAACATCACTATCAACAATAACATAGTCAATGAGACTTTTCTTATCCCTTGCCTCTTCTCTCCATGTGAATTTGTGCACACTTTTATGTTGGAACATGGTGTTAGTAATAACCAGTCCATGTCCTGAGCAGAAATCCAACAGGTATTTGCAATTATTATTAGCTTTGCTATTTTCTCCCAATTTTCCCCAAATATTTTTGAATGTGTGTCTGGCAATCACTTTCTACTCTGTTATTTAGATCCCCCAAGGACCAACTTTTCCTTTTTCATTGTGTCAGTTGCTTTCCCTAAAGCCTAAAAAAATTCCTGCACTTCTACCTTAGCAGAACCTTATCTAGCGTTGAATACCATAGCTACTCCTTTTTCCTCAGCCATAGCGAAGCCCATCTTGGGCATGGACAGCAGGGTTTTTTTCGAAGGATGAAAAACCCCAGTTTATCTGGTGTTTTTCATCCTGCAAGCAGGCAAACTGGCCCCGTGAACACACATGGATTACAGTTAGGAATACTGACCCAGCCACAGCTATGCCGGTCCCAAGCCCGGATAAATTTTTTTCCCGGGGGGGGGGGCTGGGATGGTGCTGTACCTTCCCGTAAAAGGGACTCAGGGCCATTGTATCATCATACGAAACTACTATTGCCTGAATATAACATTTTGTATTTATTGCTCAGAAAGATCTCACCAGATTTTGTCTTTTTTGTTTGAGTCACCCCTATTATGTTGATCGGGTAGTTATCCAATTCCTCAGCTAGCTCAATTTCTTTGCCATTCAGGCTTCTTACGTTGATTCCACAATTTAAAATGATGGTACAACAATGGTGACAGAAAAAAAATATTCTATTTGTATGGAAATATTCAAATTCATTTTTTTTTATTACTAGCATCTAAAAAAAAAAAAAAAATCATTGAAACAAGGTAAACATGAACTCAATGGATAAACACAAATTCAATGGATTCCTCATATGCAACTATTGTCTAAAAAAAAGTATAACTTACAATCTGTTTCGTGTTTATATGGGCCTAAAGTCAACTGACGTGAACTTGTCAACAGCTGCTGCATCATGGCTGAAGGATCCTGAAAAATCTGCAGTAACACCAAGTGACTTAAAAAGTAATAAAAATATTATTATACATTTCATTTGACTAGAAATATGTAATTAAAATATAAAATACTTGATTGATTTAACAACTTATATTTAAATCAATCAACTATTTTATATTGTTCTCCCAGTAGTAAAATGATTTAACAAATATAGTAATTCAATACATGTAACTATTGTCTTGAAAAAATGCAGTTTATTTTTATTTAAGTTCTGTCTAAAAGTGTGCGGCCTGTGACACTACCACTCATCATATATTGGCACTCGTATAGAATGAAGTTGGCCATGCCAGGCATATATCATACAAAAGCAGGTGAGAATTAACATTTAAGCAAATGCCAAACTTTTAAAATTATTTTTATTTATTTTTTGCAATGATGGCTTATTTAACATATTAAATGATATTTTATCTTCATTATTTCCTGACATGTACCTTAAAATAATAACATATAATCAAGATTTCATCATAATAATTTTCTTTCCAAGCAGAAATGCCTTAATCCATTTACACACATACGCACTTGCAATTTTGATTTCAGTCATCTGTTTTGCTAACTTATCATCTCCTATTCTGTTTACACGATCATATCACCTTCAATTAAATCTACTTACACTTTCTTGAATACTAACAATTCCTAGTTTCCTTTCCAATATAGCAGACAATTACTATAACAAACATATAGACAAAGAAACAATTTATTGCAATGCAAGTTTCAAGAAATATATATATATATATATATATACTGAATTTTGTAGAAATAGTTCTTCATCCCCAGGATCAGTTATTTGGGATTTACCTTCAAATGTCAAAAAGATGTGACATCAAACAGTAAATCTAAAATGGAACCCTGTTTACAGAGGACAGGGAATATGAAGAAAAAAGTGGAGTGAAAATCATAAAAGTAAAATTAATTTGCTATAATGCTTAGAAATATTTGGAGTGAACTCTGAGAAGTCTTGATAAGTTTTACTGATAATCATAACAAAAGAGTCCAATTCAGAAATACTAGGATCAAAGAGAAAGTTCAGTTATAAATATGGTTCACAAAGGGTCAGTTAGCATGGATATTAAAATTCCAGCCAAGCCTATCAGATTTCTTGTACATATGATGTCCTAGCTATCTTTGGAAACAACCAATGGAAAAGGTTTGAAGAAATTCTTGGTCACTCTTGACATGTGGTCATGTTTAGCATATGGGCCTATCTACCAGACTTCCATCCCTGTTATTTACCTCCCTACATGCACAAATGGGTTGCCAATTTCTTCTCTGGTTGCTTGCTGAATTCTGAGGAAAGGAAGACATCCATAATGGATGTCTTCCTTTCCTCAGAATTCAGGGCTATTAAAATAATGCCTTTAATAATATGCATATAATCCTGAAACAAACAAGTGTTCACAACAGATGGGAAAAAATGTTATAACAAATTATCACAATAACAGGAAAGGTAAAACTGTTCAAAAATCAAATAGCAAACACAGTAATAGCTTTATAATCATATCTCAACAATTTCAATGTAAAACTAGCTAAACAAAAGTCATGGGAAGACATGGTAAGAACAAAAATAAATTATCTGGAGGGTAACAAAATATTATGAATACTGACAAAGCTAAGAAATGGAGAAACAAGTAGTATAAAAGGAATCAGAGATGATCAAGATTACATGAAAACTGAAGATAAAGATATTCTAGATGTTTGGATTAATTATTTTGAAAGATTGCTAAATAAAATAAGCAGTGACACCATGACAGTGGAAAAAGTCATCAAAAACCTGAAATGTGGAAAGGCAGCTGGATTAAATGATATTCAACCAGAAATACTAAAATATGGAGGTACATAAGTTTCACCAAGCTTTCTGAATTATGCAGTGTAACTGCATAATTCAGGAAGGCCTGGTCAGAGGGTCGAATTCCAGATGATTATAGTAGGGCTCTCATAGTACACATCTGTGAAAATGGAAATAGAACAGAACATGAGATTACTGAGGAATTTCTCCACTGTGTCCCTGGTAAGATTTATGCAAGTATTCTTAAGAAAAGACTAAGAAAAACTGTGAAAGGGAAGCTTGGAGATGAAGAATTCAAGCTTAACAGAAGTTGTCTGGATCAGATTTTCACTTTAAGGCAAATAGGTTAGAAATCATGGGAATATAACAGGGATTAGTTTCATAGATCTGAATAAGGCACATGACCAGGTGACAAGAGAAAGCTATTCACAACATCCAAGCAATATTCAGTCTATCTTTGAGTTGTAGGTCAGTAGTTTAGAATTGAAGGAGGAACAGGAAGATGGTGTGATGTTAAGTAAGGTATGAGACAAGGATATAGATTATAACTGTTGTGATAAATATGGCATGAAAATATTGAAAACATCAACTACATCCTGAATGAGAAACTTTTAGTAAAACATTTCAACTATTTAGGCACAATTTTAGTGAAGATGGCAAATTAAATATAGAAATTGACAACAAAATTAGCAATGCTGATATGATAGTAGCCAGCTGAATAAATTTATATGGAATAAGAGAGAAATTAGTCAAAACACAAAACTAAATGTATACAAGCCAGTGTTCAAACCACTTTAAGTTAAAGAGCTGGGTTAGAAATAAAGTACTTGATCAAAGACTAAAGATAACATATGTGAAAGTTCTGAGAAAGATTACAGGAGTAAACACATGGCACCAATAGAAATATCACGTTAAAAATGAGGAAATTAGAAAAGAATTTGACATTTTTAGCTTTCGGGAACGTGTTAAGGGAACTAATCTCAGGTGGTATGGCTACTTAAACAGAATGGTAGAGGAAAGGTGCAAAGCAAGTGTTCTTTGCCAAGATAGCAGGAAAAGGCCTACAGGAAGACTAAGATCTAGGTGGATTGATACAGTAAAAAGTGTCCTGGAAGATACAAATATAAGATCTGATAATATTGGAGTATTCAAAGACAAGATTAATAATTTGGAGGAAAATTGTTGATAGGATGTTAGTAATGATGTAACTTTTTCATGTATACTGATGTTCAAAACCTAAGGTCAAACACTATTTCTGAAGATTATAACCTGCAAATTCAGACTCAGCAGATTCAGCTTGTGACTATTTGTATAACTGACGATTTTGAGTAGAAAGATGATACACACAAAGGGGTCACATGATAGCACTCAATAGGATAAAAGGCAAATTGTGCTTGAAGGAAGCTCTTTTCATAAAGGAATAAAGATGTAAATCTTGGATGTCTTGTAATGTCTCAAAGACATCATCTAGATCATTTCACATGGGGAAGAATTATTAGAACGCTTGAATTGACAGAGTTTGGAATCTCACATGGCATTGTATCCAGGTCAAGTCGGGCAGCTGTTAAATCTAATGGAGTGTGTTCCAGATGTTTGCCAAGAGGTTGTTCTCGCTCTACCACAGAGCATGAAGACAGATTTTTGGTTAAAACAACAAAATGTAATCAACACACTCATTCAAGTACAGGTACATGGATAGCTCAGCAAACTATGGCAAGACATCTGCTACAAGTAGGCCTATACACCAGAAGGCCTATAGTTTGCCTCCTTTTATTCACAGTTCAACATTGAGCACATTTTCATTGATGTTGTATCCATAAAAATTGAACAAGACATTAATGGGCTAATGTATTCTTTACATGTGAGAATAGTTTTAGTCTTTCCTCCGATTCTAGATGATATTGATCTGGTGCAACAGTGATACTGCTTATCATTACGAAAATGTTTTTGAAAGGGATATATACACAGCAGTGCTGGAAAAAGGGACCATGACTGAATCATATTGCAATGAATTTCTTCAACGTCACGTCATGTTCGACTGTCCCACGGGACTGTAGGCTAAGAATTCATTTCTATGGATGACAATGCCACCATATCATACACAAGCAGGAAAGATACTTCTGGAGACAGAGGATATTAATTAATCAAGTGGCCAGCATGCTCCCCAGATCTCAACAACCATAAAAAATGTTTAGGACACAATAGGGAGATGCATTGCTACTCGAAATTCCCCTGCAGAAAACAAACAAGGACTTATCTTTGCTCTGAAGGAAGAGTGGGGCAGTTTGGGATGGACATATTCCATACCGAAATGTCTCTCTGCATAGTTTTCTGTAAGCACTATACCTTAATTGCCTATGTTCTTAGGAATTTATAACATATTTTTTGTTAATAAAATTTATTAGCATGCTGGCAATAAATTTATGTCCACATTTGGCTGTAGTCATGAAAATTTTTCATCTGCATGTAAAAATGTAGTTAGTCTTTAGCTTTTGAACACCAGTGTAGTACTACTATATTCTGTATACTCTTGAAGTACATTTCAGGAATCTGATGATGATGAACTTTAATTTCACTAAATAGCATGTTTATCTTAATGATCAACTCACAAAAGAAAGAGACAAAGCATTCATTGATAATACTAGAATCCAAATGCCAAACACGGCATCCACTTATCAGCATTACAGATACAGTCAACTCTCACTAGGCAAACTTACAGGGACTATGGAAACAATTTCAATGTGTTAAGGCTTAAGTGCCTGGAAGAACTCATGTTGGAGATTTAACAGAGTAAAGCAGCATTGGGAAAGGATTAAAAGCACAATTTAATTTCATATCAGTCAGAGATTCATTTTCAGGGAGTGCAACAGACTGGAGTCCTAACTAGGTGGGATATATTCTGTTGTGTGCCTGGTGTAGGCCTTGAAGTATTAGTGTTTCCGAAAATTTAAGAAGTTTTATACATCCATATTTATTCAGATTAGGCTGATTTCCGAAGACAACTGATGATTTTCAGAGCAGTCTTTCTCTTTCATTGCTAAAATGCAGCATGGTAGTTTTGTCCAATTGATTCTGAGTTGTATCTACAGCATGGTATGCAAAGCTAGAATGACCAGAGTCACAAGTGCAGATATATTTTTGATTTTCTATGCAGATCGTGTATCGTCCTCTCTGGCCATAGAGTTCCTTGTTCCTGCAAGTTGGTCTATATACACCAGGAACTAAGAGAGTAGGGAGTTGGACTGATAAGGGTAGCTAGTTTCAAATGTTGATTGAAAGCTGGGAAGATATTTATTTCTTTACACGGAATGGCGATGGTATTACTAATATCAAAAGTTTGTGGATTGGGAGAAGAATGCATTATTATTTATTTCATTATTATAATTTTTTTTCTTGATTTTGTAGAAACTGTAGCCATAAGATGGGAAGTGTGGTGTATATGGTTGATTTCTGCTGTCAGAGAGGCCTCAGTGGAACAAAGGTTGTATGCTCTACTGGCTAGTTTTAGTATCATACTGTTGAGAGAGATGATGTTCAAAGATAAATCAAGCAGGTATTAACCACTTTTGTTAATCAAGTTCTTTTCCAAAAAAATTTCTCAGAGCATTAAGTGTGGGATTTATATCCTACTCTGCTGTTTTGGTTGCAAAAAGGAATAAATAGTTGAGTTATTAGAACTTAAGAATTTTTGCATTAATTGATCCTTTGATGGGTACAAGTAAGTAATTTGGAAAATTTCCCAATTCTAACTAGTTAAGTATGCATGCAATTTATCTTCATGTTGACTGGTAAATGGCAAACAGTAAGGCTATTATCTCCTTTTCCCAATTCTTGCTGCTCAAATAACTGATTATGCTGAAGGATATCATTTTTTTTTTAAAGTCATCTTCATTTTAGTAATCTGTGGCAAGTCATAAATGTTTTATCTTGATGACTATTTATCCTACATCTCATCTCATTTTCCTTTTACCCTCTTTTACCATGCAGTGTTCCATTCAAAAACCATTCAAAGGATAAGGTGGTCAGCCCTCGTGTATCATATGTCTGTAGTGTTGAGTTCTTTATCCTACATAAATAAGTATACTCAATATACAATATAATTAATAGCTGTTAAAATTTCTAAATTGCACATCACAAAGCTTAAAAGCAGAAATCATACCATAAAAAATTTTTAGTTAACTTCCACTCATGAAAAATTGTAAACCTATAGCACATTAGCACCATGGGAAAAAGGTTTATTTTTTTACATAATCCAGAAACTTTTTCTAAACTTCCCCCTTCCTAAAAGGAGTGATAGTCTCATACTAGGCATTGAAATTCATGTCCACAGTGAGATTCAGACACATACTATTGAGCTATTAAATCAAAACTGGGTTAGAGAGCATACACTATCCACTCTGCAAACCTGGTTGGCAATGATAATGAAAGTTCTGGCAAGAGACCATCTTGAAATCTGTAGGGCTGTGAAAGGCCATTGAATTTTTTTTTTAATGAGCTGCATTTCAGTGAAAAATGCCATGCTGTTGTTTGTTAGTTTATAAAATACATTAACATTAATTTGTTATTGGTAATAATTCTCATAGGCATATGTTATACTGTAATTTAATTAATTTGGGACTATACCCCCCCACCCGCACTGAACTTTTTCTTGGGTGCCCTGCCTATGACACCTATCAATCAGATTGAGTTTGGCTGTTCGTATGCAATATGCTAGTTTGCATATTTGAAAAGTTAAATGTAACTGTCAGTCACTTATCAATGTATGAAGTTCCAAAAATTTATTTCACAAATAACAAAGAACAACTAGGTTTCAGAATTTATATCAGAACAAATCTAAAGAATAATTAAGGTAGTCAATTTCATTTACTAAAAATAACTATCACATATTTACTTCAAAAATCATGCATATAGAAACACTGAAGATAAGTATACAAATGACGAGTTACCTGAATACATCATTTAACGAATTCTCCCAAAGAGTCAGTTTCATAATTTATTCTTAATTAAATAAATATGTTAAACAGGAACTTTAATTTAAAAAAGTAAAAAATAAATGTCATAAATAATTTATTCTAAACTATGAAAATACACTGCTTGAAAATAAGTTAATGGGTGCTGTATTCTGTTCAGAAAACTGTTAACAAATTGGGCTATCCCAGATCAACAATCAGTGATATCATACTGATATGGAAGTGCAGGGAGTCAACTGCAAGTGCCACCTGCAGTGGATGACCCACCACAATTACTAAATGGGACTGTAGGGTGCTACAAAGGATAATATGAAAAACAGCCATTTATCAGCTGACACATTGAATGCGAAGTTCTGAGCACTGACTGAAACATGAATCTGCAATAAACATTTAGAACTGAGGCTTAACAACATGAAGTCGTTTTCAGTGGTGCAAAGAGAGCGCATGTACAGTGGAATGTGGAAGCTTGAAAAGCTGTATTATGGAACAACAAATCACAATACAACCCTCTACTGAGCAGATGCCCAGCAAACGTCTCTTACTAGAGTGTGTAACTCCAACTATGAAATTTGTGGACATTGAACTCCGAGAGGTTTCTGGGCAATGCAATGCTACTTACTTTGTGGCATTTCTATAAAGCTAACCACTGTCTCTTCAGCAATGCAACACATGTTATAAGGCTGCTGCTGTAACTGCTTGGTATGTGGACATGAAAGTCACCACACTTGACTGGCTCTCACAGAACCCTGATCTCAACCCTAATGAACATCTGGGATGAACTGGAGTGAATTCAAGGGACTCCACAGTCCAGGACCTCATTGCATGCTCCAAAATTCTCATTGATTGCTATCACACGCTTATAGCAATTCTACCCCATAGGATCGTCCAGTCATTGCAGAAAAAAGAGGTCCTACATCTTCTTTCCAAGCAGTATATAGTAATTATTAATATACACAATATATTAATCAAGAACCATAATGTAAAATTTCCATAAATCAATGTGAGATTTTGATTGATTCAACATGATGATGATATGTGAAAATGATGAACGAGCAAGACATCCATTACTAATGATACATTGTTGGAAGTTTTTTCCCTTGGTTAGACTGTTTGCACCTGAAGTATCTTCAGGACTGGGGCAACTCATGGCAAAGGTGGACTGAGTTCTCATCACTTTCCTTAGTATCCCATAATGCAAAGCACATCTCCTTGCAGCATGTATAATGCTATGCATTATGGGAAGGTTCGCTACCCAGACTGGTTTTGACCTTCATTGAGGTCTCTTCGGTGGGAGCCAGTCCTGAAGATACTTCAGGCGCAAACTTTGTTTGCTTACACTTGGATAAAGGTTTAAACTAAATATATAATTTATAGTCTAATCAAACAAAAAAAATTCCAACATCTTTCTCTAATCCAGAGTAATTTAATAATAAGGTGTGACACCTTTTGGCAACTGGCATATGGAAATATGACTTCTGCATTGCTTCAACCTTGGTATCACCTCTGGGTCTGGCTCCACTGAAGAGACCTCAATAAAGGTCGAAACCGGTCTGGGTAGTGACCCTTCTCATAATGCATACGTTATACATGTCTGCAAGGAAATGTGCTTTGCATTATGGGATACTAAGGAAAGTGATGAGAACTCAGTCCACCTTTGCCATGAGTTGCCCTAGTCATGAAGATACTTCAGGTGTGCAAACTTTGTTTGCACCTGAATAAATTTGTTTAGTCCTTTGATAAAGGACTAAACTAAATATATAATTTACACCAATGATACTTGCTTAACATGAAATGATAGCAGAAGAGCAGATATAAACTTTAATAATATTAAGATTAATTTTCACACAGGTAACGTTTGTAAAGCTTACAGGAAAGCAAAAAAGTTATGAATAAAGAAAACAGGAACCGAGTGGTTGGTCTGGTTAGACAAGTGGTTAGCTAATCTGCTTTCTAATGAAAAGGCTACAGGTTCGAAACCAGCTATGGGCATGGATGTTTGCAACTGTTCATGAGACCATCACTCTGTTTATTGGAGGCTCAAAAAAGTTTTATGTTTGGTTTCTAGAGCATTCCAAACTATGTAAAAAATAAATTAAAATATGAATAAATAACTAAAAAACAAAGAAAAAAACTTAGCCCACTCATGGCACAAAAATGAAAACTACAGGTCTGCAGAAACCTTTAGACCATATGTTAAAAAAAATCTTATCTTTCACTAGAGATGAAGAGAAAAAATAAGACAATAGAAAATTCCAATCTTGTCAAGACCTAGTTGTTATTCCACCTCCCCTCTCCCTACAGAAGAGGAGTAATATCTTGGAATATTGTAGTGATAATTGAAGTCCACTCCCACCCATTATGACAAACTTTCCTGCCATAGCCAAAAGAGAGACAAATGCTATGCTGAAGGAAAATCACTACAGTAAATTATTCCTGTCATATTTACAAAGTCTGTTATAGTGATAGCTAAATATATTTGGAGCGCAAAATGTTTTGAGACAAACGAACTTGGCACTTCTCCAATATGCTAACGCACAGTATTATCAGTTATTAAATATTTTTTAAAATATTAAGAAAAAATTACATTCCTAAAATTAAATTGTCACTTCTGGATGACACTTTTAGTCCACAAAAGGTAAGAAAAATAATTCTTTGAAGCAGCTTTATAAAGAAATGGCTCTTTCATGCTGTACACAGCCCAACAGTAGATTAACAAGCTTATTCTAATAAATATATGTGAATGAAAAGTTACCTTACTTGCACTTTAGGTCTGCAGCTATACATGACTTAAAACTAAAGGAAATTTTCATTTACTATGATAGCCTTGTTAATTTATTACTGGACTTCACACAGCATGATAGATATACCCCACAATATTGGATTCTTGTGATGATTTCTTCTCTAAGAGATTTTTATAGTTATATATTGGACCTTGATAAAGAGAGCCATTTCTGCAAAGGGTTAGTTCCATTTCATTTGTTTGAATAACAGCTATCAAATCTTGTTTAGAAAGTGATTAATGAATTAATTACTCATGCAATTCACAGATTTGTATTATTTTCATAAGTTACAACAGAAACAGCAACTTAATGTAAAGTGATAACAATTAATTTTTAGATTAGCAGTTTAACTTACCAGTTCATCATAAAATTCAGAGACCAGATGTTTTTTTCCTAGCATAATATTTGTTTCACTTTGAAACAGTTTCAAAATATGATATATTGTAACCTGAAGAAAGAAAAAAAAAGTTATTTTAAACATTTTTCTACAATAAGGCTCACAAAAGGATTTACTGTGAAACTAAGAGTTTCATACATACTCTTCAATGTATTTTGGAGTGGTACTCCTTTTAAACATGTGCTTGTTTACATATCTTAACAACATAACCTGGCATTTTTCTGAAAAACGTTATAATGGAAACTTTCATTTTCATAAACTTTGGCAACAATGTGAACACAAAGTCTTAATTTCTCTCTATCCCCCTTCCTTTTATTTTTTTAAAGATCCCCAAACTCATTCTTGAAAGGTTTCAAAAAGTATACAAAATTAAGATTAGGATAATGTTACAGTAATTGTAACCATCAGTTTAATCGGTGATTCAAGCAAAACAGAAGGTATACTTTCAGAAAACCAAGCAGGATTCTGTAGAAACAAGGGTACAATAAATCATTTATTTACAATACATCTCATTGGAGAAAAATATATTAAACATAATAAAATACTATGTCATAATTTTATAGATATACAGAAGGTCTTCGATTCAGTATGGCATAAAGAATTGTGGAAAATACTGAACCAGCATGGAACGGTTAATAAAATAGTATGCATAATTAAAACTCTTTCCTGTTCCTCAGAAATATTAACAGAAATCAATGGTAACCACAGCAAACTTTTCAAAATGGAAAGAGGTGTGTGTCAAGCCTGCATACTTTTGCTGATGCTTTTTAATCTTTATTTGAATATATAATAACCATAGCCTTAGAAAACAGTGCTAGCGGAATTAGTTGGTGGCAAAAAAATCAATTATCTTGAAAGGAGAGCAATCGTTCGATGCTGTTGGCACATTCTCCCTCGATGAGTCTTTGGACTCCCTGGAGGTGTCACATAATAATAATATGCAGATGACACTGACCTAATAGAAGAAAATGAACATCACTTACAAGAATTAACAAACAGTTTTTAATGCATTTAGCATATATAATGGATTAAAGATCAGCATTTGCAAATCAAAAACAATATCTTCAAGGCAATAAGCCTATGAAAATTTCAGTTAACAATGAAAAATTGGAAGTAGAAGAAAGATTCAGCTACTTGTGAAGCATACAACACAGATGACTGGCCTAAACATGACATTAAAGCATGCACTGCTAAAGCAACTGTTTCCCTAACACAGCCACTTTGTTAGGACAATAAAATACAGCTGACTATAAAACTCTACCTCATAATACCCTTATTAACTCTGTCTTACTATATGGATATGTGAGATTTAAGCATTGCTCAAGGAAGATAAGAAAAGACAATTGACTTTCCAGATAAATTGCTACAAAAACTTTTGAAGATATCATATACAGCACACGTAACAAATGACGAGGTTAGAGAATCAGCTCCATTGCTACAACACAAGAAAATATTATCACTGAAATATGCCAGAAACAGCTCTGGTGGCTGGGCCACATAGCTAGATCAGATAGCTTACATAAAATAGCACTAGAGGATTGACTTCTGGTAAAAAAAAAAAAAAAAAAAAAAAAAACACCACTGGGGATGATCTAGAATCACCAGGATATATAAAATTAGATAATGGACTAATTCTTCTAGATGCCAAACCACAAACTTACTTTTCTGTGGTTTGGCAGTACTGTTGGGAAGTTTTTGGTATTGAGAACCCATTATAATATAAATAGTTGAATAAAAAAATAAGCAATTAAAATCCAACAAGTTTCATACATTGCAAGACTTGCATCATCAGGGGTAGTGGTACATGAAAGTTTTACAGAACAAAAGCTTATTAACAATTAATCACAGATATTAGATGTTTTTGATAACTTCACAACTGTTAAATAATATAATTGATAAACCAGAATATGAATACAGATGGTAAATTTGTTACTGGCATGTTGGAACATTGCTAGTTGTTGCTATAACGTGTATTATATCCTAGGTCCGTGGGAGTTAAATTTTTAATGAAAGCAGACCATACTTGATTAAAATTAAGCCTTGATTTTTATTGTATTGTGCAGGGATCCTAAGCATTTGTGAGTCTTCTTTAAATTTTCTTATAGAGTAAAACAGTTTATGATCAATATATGACATTTTTAGATTTGTTCCAGAGTACTTGATGGCCAGTAGTGATTGTATGAAATTTGAGGCCTGATTTATGCTCTCTTCTTTTTTCGATGTCTTTTATGTGTTCAGGCATGCAGATCTCACCCAACCTTCCTGATGGCCAACATAACAAATGCCACAAAAGCCATGAATCTCATAGATGCCTGTTTTTTATATAAGGGGTGATGTGGAGGTTTTGATGGATGTAGGAATCTTGATATTGTTGTAAAGGTAAAAAAAAAGCCACTTTTATGTTGTACTTGCAGAGTAATGCAGCCACCTTTGTCTGTGACATTCTTGATGTAAGGCAACGTGCTCGCATTCTTGAAATCTTGTTTAAGGTAGTTGCGGGAAATGTATTAAGAATTTTTCTGATCGTCTTGGGTTCAAAACCATTAAGTGTGAGATCCTTTTCAGGAAGTGAAGTTCTTTATTCCTTTTAATTGACATGCTTGATATATTGTATGCCCAATCTCAAAGTTTTAATTATGCCTATCTTTCACATGTTGGTGGTGTGAAGTGGCATTTAAAAATTTCCCCATTCTGGTATGTTTTCTGTATACAGAAAAGGATAACCTTTTTTCTCTTTGTTTACCTTGACAAAGTTATCAAAGAATGGCAATTTTTTGTGCTGTTCTAGTTCAAGAGTGAATTTTATATTGGGATGAAAGTTCTTCAGATAATCTTTGAAGGGAATCAGCTCATCCACCGTTCCTGACCAAATGACAAAAATATTGTTGTAACGTAACCAAATTTTTGATTTCTTTTCATAGTTTTTTAATGCATTAGAAAAAATTTTCATAAACAGGCTAGCTATATCTGGAGAAAGAGGAGGAAACCCATGGCAAGTCCTTTATGTTTCAAATATTTGTCTTGAAATATGAAAAAAGTGTTTTCCAGGCAGTGTTTGAATAGCCCTACAGTGTCTGGTGAGAAAAGATTTACGAGTAGATCCACTATGTCATTTCTGGAAACATTGATGAAGACACTGAATACATCTAAACTTGCTAAGATGTGTGAAGGTTCTATATTTATATCCTTTACCTTTTCAATAAAATGTAAACTGATTTTTACAAATGATTCTGTTTTTCTTGTGCAGTGATATCAGGTTTGACAGATATTTTGCTAAGTTTGAGGTCAGAGAATCTTTTCCATCTACATTAGCTGTAACAGAATTCCTTTTTATGTATTTTCGGTGTGCCATAAATTCTTGGGATCGATGGATGTTTGGAAAAAAATAATTTTTTAATTCTTCTGGCCACTTAGGTAACTTTTTGATCAAGCCATTGGTTTTATTATGTGTGCCATGTGGGATTCCTGTCTAAGGATGAATAGGTATTGGAATTAAAACCTCTCATTAGGAGGGTTTTAACTGCTTATTTTTTATTAAACTATTTATTTATATTATAATATGATGGGTCTCAATACCGAAAACTTCAAACAGGACTAATTATTCATTCTCCACTTTGCTATAAAGATCCCAAGACTCCTAGAGGGAGAGAGAGTGTTAGGTTGGTTGGTTTATAGTTTATTTGGCACAAAAACTACAAAGGTCATACTGTGCCATACTAAAGGTTACAACATTAGCATTTACAGAAAATTGTAAACAATATGTCTCTACAAGAATCTAGTTACACAAAGCAGCATCTCTAGGTAAATAGAACTGCTGCAGCAGTCACAGCAACACACAAGGTCAGAGGTTGTTACAGTAGTGCAAAAATTGTTAACAATATCAGTTAATACATAATATATGAAACACTAAGCCAAGGAATGCAGTATCTAAACACATGTAAAATTATAATAGATGCCTTTATAGCAGTACAAAAATAGGCAAAAAGAGTTTATTATACAATATGCATGGATGAAAATTAAATTTAGCAATACATATAAACAGAATTATTAGAAAGTACACAAATAGGTAAGATGCCCTACAGCACTACATGATTATTCAAAAAATAAAGTAGTAAATAAGATGCAAACACAAAATGTATGTTAAGTGATGCAGTATCTACATATAAACAAAATTACTGCAAAGATTTCAGCAGTACATAAATAGATAACTATAGGTTAGCATATGTATATACAAAACAAATCAAGGAAAGCAATGTCTACATCTAGTAAGATTACAACAAACATTATTATACTAATACTTAAAGAGTCAGAAAGGAATTATTATACAGCATTGATGCATAAGCAGGATTTAGGAAGGATAGAACTACAATTTAACAGATTTTGACAATGAGGTTAATAGCAGAGAAAGCTAGGAGAAAAAACACGTATACTTGCTTTTTGATTTTCAGAAAGCATTTGACAGTATTGACCAGAAAGTGACATTAGCAGTTCTGGAATCCTATGGAATTGATAAAAAACTAATAGCTATATTAAAAGATGTTTATCAGAATGCAGTTGCAGCAGTTAGAATAGGTGATGATTTGAGGAAATGGTTTAAAACAAGCAGAAGTACTAGACAGGGAGACCCAATATCACCAAGCATTTTCATCGCACATTTAGAAAGAGCAATGGATAAAATGAAAGAAGATGCCAAAGGAATATCTGTACATGGAATGAGAATTAACAATCTGAAATTTGCAGATGACATTGTTATTATTGAAGAAGACGAAAGAGAACTACAAAAAACACTGAAACTGTTAAATGAGGAAGGGAAGAGATTTGGACTTGTTATGAACGTTGAAAAAAAAAACAAAGACAATTGTATTTGGTGAGAAGAACATGAAACAAAAAGATATGAGTGGATGGAAATGATATAGAAAATGTAGAATTCACATATTTAGGAAGTAAACTGACATATGACTTGGACTGTAAAAAAGAAATAAAGATCAGGACTGCAAAGGGAAGAACAAATCTGAAGGCCATGGATAACATCTGGAAAAGTAAAGTGATCAGTCTGCAAACAAAACTAAGAGTAATGGAAACATGTATCTTTAGCGGTGTACTGTATACGGATCTGAAACGTGGGTAATAAATAAGGAATCAAGAAAAAGAATTTTGGCATTTGAAAGAACTTGTTACAGAAAGATTCTAAGAATATGATGGGTACAGAAAATCACCAATGAAAAGCTTTATCAGAAGATACAACCAAAACAGAATCTAATGCAGAAGATTATAAAACGGAAGCTGCAATTATTTGGACACATCTGTAGAATGAGCGAGGACCGGAAGATAAAGTTATTTATGTTTGGTATTTTGGATGGTTTAAACTGAAGAGGTAGACCATACAGAGAATGGATAGACAATATAAAAGACTGGTGTGGAATGGGTGTACAAAAACTGTGACACTGTGCACTGGACAAAGAAAGGTGGAAGAAGATAGTGAAACGGGCATCAGACATCAACGGGCAGTGAGCCCATGGTTCATGGTGATGATGATAGATGCATAAAATTTAAGTTTAGCATTATGGTATTTATATATTAACAAAATTACAGCAGGGTGATACAAATATACAAGATCAAGGTCTATGGTAATACACAATTGGTCAGATTTAACCTAATGAATAATATGTATGTATAAAAGTTAAGTTAAGCAAAAAAGTATTTACATATTTATGGTCAAATGTGTTTGTACAGATTAATTCTTTCTAAAAAATTAAAAACATCATGCAATTTCCCTGTGTGTATATGGCTTGGTTAGATAGTGAAAATTTCATTCCTCTCTCGTGTAAATTTTGACAATCTACCAGAATATGATGAATAATGAGATGTGTGTTACATTTTTCACATATGGGAGGGTCATCAGCTCTCAGTAAATGAGAATGCATAAGGTAACTGTGACCTATGCAGAGCCTAGCAAGGACAACCTCCTCCCTTCTCTTTGTACATTGACTAGAATGTCAGTGTTTAATTTCAGGTTTAATGTTATATAATTTGCTTGTTGATGCTTCTTGCCATGTTAACTCCCACTGAGCAATTAGCTTTGATCTTATAAGTTGTCTGTATATGGAACTGTCAAAGAGTACGTGGAGAAGGTATGAGCTGATTTAGCAGCTGCAGCCTCATTTCCTTTGATTCCGATGTGGCTGGGAATCCAGCAGAACTGAACATCGAAGTAAGGATTTTCATTTTGTGAAGCAGGTGTAGCGCCTCATAAAGTACTGGATGCGGATTATACATAGGAGAGGAGATAGCCTGTATAAATTATACACTTTTGGTAGCAGTTTTCTTTTATATGCACAAGTGCAAGCTGAATGGCACGTAACTCTGCTGTATAATTACTGCAGTGTGACAGGATCTGATTTGAGATAATGTCAGGAAGCACAGCTAACAGAGGTGTTAGTTCTTGAACCATCAGTATAGATGAGTAAGAAATCAGTGTGTGCTGCTCTGTGTGCATTAAACAATTGCAGGCAAAAGGATGATGGGGCATAAGATTTCTGTAGCTGACAAAGTGAGAGGTTGCAGGATGGTGTGCAAACCTGCCATGGAGGAATGCTGTTATGTTTAATGTAGCTAATGTTATCAACATTTATACTAACAGCTTGCACAGTTTCTTTAATATGCATACCAAAAGGATGTATAGCAGTTTGATTTGTGTGATATTGAGCTTCCCAATGCAGAGAGAAGATACTATTCCATGTAGGGTGATCTGGGAGAGATTTTATTTTTAGGGTGTAATTAAGAGACAACTGGTTCTGTCGAAGTGATAGAGCCAGTTCATTTGCTTCAACATAGAGACTTTGAGTGGGTGAGGTGTGAAAGGCACCAGTAGCTATCTGTATACCCTGATGATGGATGGAATCCAACCATCATAGGTTACTCTGTTTTGCTGAACCATAGACTTGGGACCCATAATCCAGCTTTGAACATATAAGTGCACGATAAAGATGGAGCAATGAAGCTCGATCAGCACCCCACTCAGTAGAGAACAGAATGTGAAGGAGGTTCAAAGTTCTTTTGCACTTTTCTCTTAGTTGATTAATGTGTGCTAGAAATGTGAGTTTTCTTTCATAGAAGAGGCCTAAGAACTTGGTTTCTGTAGCTACTGGAATAACAGTATGTCCCATTCTTAGTTCAGGATCTGGGTGATGAGTGTGTTCTCGACAGAAGTGTAACACAGACACTTTTTTTCTGTTGAAAACCTAAACCCATTATTAAGAGCCCACAGAGAGAGACATGATCAATTTCTTGCTGAAGTTGTCTTTCCATTACCCTCATGTTACGTGAGTGACAGTAAATTGTTAAGTCATCAACATATAGAGCATTGTCTACAGTGGGAGGAAGTTCAATAACTGAGTTTAATTTTAATAGCAAAAAGGGTTACACTTAAGACAAAGCCTTGAGGGAACAAATTGTTCTTGATGATATGGTTGAGATAGCGTACTTCCCACTCTGACTTGGAAAGTTTGCCTGGACAGAAAGTTTTTAATAAATACAGGGAGGTGTCCTTTGAGACCTAGGTTATAGAGGTCTTTTAATATGCCATATCTCCTAGTCATAGGCTTTTTCCATGTCAAAAAAAAACTGAGACAAGATTGTTAACGTCAGCCTGGTCCATTTTCCATATAGGTATCCCTGTGGGTGAACATGGTTCCTGAAGACATTGTACAAAGAACAGGAAAGTGATCACTTCCAAATATGTTCTCTTCAACATCCCACATGAGCAGTGGAAGAATGAAAGGGGAACAGATTGTAAGATCAATTGCAGAATATGAAAGTAAGTATTGAGTTTATTATTTAGAAGGGAAAGGTTATTATTAACAAGAATGTTTTCAATGATTCGACCTCGTCTATTAGTGTTGGCACTACCCCATAGAGTATTGTGATCATTAAAGTCACCCATCAAAAGTATGGGTTCAGGCAGTTGCGAGATAAGGTTATCAAGATCAATTTCATTTAACTCAGCATTTGGTGGTAAATAAATTGAACATACTGTAATAAGAAATCCCAAAGAGAAGCAAATCTCTACTGCTTCCAGAGACGTATTAAGTTGGACCTGATGGAAAGGAATATGACTGCCCACTAGGATAGCTACTCCTCCATGAGCAGGACCAACTCCAGTTCTATCTTTAAGTACAACAGCGAAATTCCTAAAGGTATGGTCCTCATTGGGTCTTTAGTAAGTTTCCTGTAGACAGAAACAGAAAGGTTTGCGTTTCTGCAACAACATCTTGATATCGTCAATATTCTAGCAGATGCCACGACAGTTACATTGCAAAAATTTTCTATTGTTTTGATATTGACTTGTCTGGTTTTTGAGAGGTTGAGGACTCACTTTTGTCAGATATATATTTATCCACTGTTTTAGGGAAGTATGGACAGCCAGTGTCCATCTCTTCCTCTGGTAGAGTGTTCAAAACATCAAACGTGTTAGGGTCAGTTGGTATGTTTAGTTTGCTTTCAGTGGGTATCGAGGTATCCATTTTTTCTGTACGATTGTCTGGTGGTTTATCTTTGAGTGATGTCTCCACCACTAGTTTTGATGTCACCTCTTTATTTACCAATGTACCACTTATAGACACTCTCGATTTGATCAATTTCCCCCTGGTATCTTTGAATTATTCAAATTTAAGGGAAGAAAAATCTACAGATTAATGGTACTGCTATGGGTTACCCCTTTAGCAAAACTTTTACATGGAACACTTTGAAAAAAAAAAAATTCTTTCCACAGTTACATACACGCCCCTAGTGTGGTTACATGATGTTGATGATGTGTTTGCCATTTTCCCCATGGACAAAACACTAATAATACCTTTAATTAATAACCTAATAATTACCTTTTTTTGACACATTAGAGGCCCACCATTCAGATGGGTCATTATTTTTTTCCATTTACAGAAAACCAACACCTATATAAACAATCACATCATCATCCAGTCCAACAGTATGGCATCTTAAAAACACTTGCACACAGAGCCAGAACCATTTTGGGGGGTATATTCTAACGATACAGCTCTGTCCACAGAACTCAAATATCTGCACCATATGTTCTTGGCTAAAGGCTACGATTTCTACAAAATAGATAAAATATTTCCGTGCGATCGTATCTCCATGGATGATGTTAATTCTCGTAGACAGGCTTATACGTTGGTTATGCATTACTAAATCACTTAAAGAATTGAACAATGTAGATACGAATATAAATTAAATTACACTTTAATAATAAATATTTCCGATATTTTGGCAACGTCACGTTGCCATTTTCAAAAGGAACTTACAAAAAGACACGTGCATGCAGGCACTACAACACAGTAACTGAGAACAGAGTGAGAACTGAGAATGAGAATACATCAGCAGACCTTCAGCCCAAGCCAAGAACACCTACTTAGCCAGCTAGAGGGCACCATCAGGACTTCTAGAACAATAGCTTCATCTCTTCATTCTCAGTTACTGTGTTGTAGTGCCTGCGTGCACATGCCTTTTTGTAAGTTCCTTTTGAAAATGGCAACGTGACGTTGCCGAAATAGCGGAAATATTTATTAAAGTGTAATTTAATTTATATTCATATCTACATTGTTCAATTCCTTAAGTGATTTAGTAATGCATAACCAACGTATAAGCCTGTCTACGAGAATCAACATCGTCCACGGAGATACGATCACACGGAAGGCCCGCCAATACAGTAAAATGAAGTTGAAGCTGTCTAGACAATTAAATCGTCTAACTTTCCTGAAACGCTGCTGGGATAATAAGGTAATCCTGAACTGTGTAAAATTCAAGCACTGTTTTGTTTCACAAAAAGCTCTCCGTATATATATATAACCGCGCTAGCTATGCGTTGCTTCGTGAACAAATCACCGCCACGCGGTTTCTCTTAGCGGAAATTAATGAAGCTATTCGTGTCTTCGAAGATGAGCTTTCGTGCACTTTAAATCACGAACTGTGGTCTATTTTAAATACGAGGCCGATTAAAAAATTTGAAAAATTAAAATAGAATTCTACCGTCAATCTAAAACTTGCTACCAACACTGTAATCAACCTTTCTTCATTCACTCTAAAGCACTCAACGCGGTTTCACGTGGCTACAACTTCACCATTGTTCCCAGAAAAATACCTAGTGAGGATATTATGATCCAGATCGAACGTGGAATCCACCAACAAATCACATCAAATCGCCAACAGTATAAGACTGGATGTAGCTTGTGTCCTCTGCAAAAGCAAGACCACCAAAAACCAACATATCCAACAAGGAATTTAAAGCTCTACAGGAAATGAGGAATAATAAAGAATTAGTTATCACCAAAGTGGATAAGGGAAATGCAACTGTAGTACTTAATCAAAAGGACTGCAAAGGTAAGCTTAATGCTCTTCTATTAGATCAGGCTACTTACCTCCCTATCGAATACAATCTCACCAACTCACAAATTAGAAAACTTCACCATCAGGCTCCTTAAGAAAGTCACTTCTTGGCCTGTAGAAGTTACCAGATTAAAGCCGTTTAACTCTATACCCCCCCTCCCCCGTATTTACGGACTCCCAAAAATACATAAAGAAAATGTGCCATTACGTCCCATAGTGGATGGCACTGATTCCTCCCACATACAAATTAGCTAAACATTTGGCCAAAGAGCTCACAACACTATACTGGCAACACACCATCACACATAAAAAATTCAGCCCACTTCAAAGCCAGCATAGAAAACCTTACACTCCAACATACTGACATAATGGCCAGCTTTGACGTCTCCTCCTTATTCACAAATGTCCCACTCAAGGAAACTTTAGAGCTAATCCAAGCTAAATTTTCTCCCTATATCTCAGCCCTATTTCAGTTCACAATGAACTCAGGCTATTTCGTTTGGCAGGGAAAATTCTACAAACAAATAGAGGGGACAGCCATGGGGTCACCACTCTCCCCACCATTGACCAATTTCTTTATGGAGACCTTTGAAGAAAAAGCCTTAGCCTCTGCCCCACAAAAACCAACCATATGGCTTCGCTACGTTGATGATGTATTCGCTATTTGGCCACATGGCTCTGAAACACTCCTCTCTTTCTTAACACACTTAAACAACCAACACTCCAGAATCAAGTTCACCCTGGAAAAAGAGGAAAACAACAGCTTTCCTTTCCTAGACACACACTAGTCACCCACCAGCCTGATGGAAACTTGGTTTTCTCAGTTTATAGAAAACTCACCCATACAGGCAGATACATTAACTAACAATCCCACCACCCCCAATCACAACAATATGGAGTGGTGAAAACACTATACAACAGGGCTAAACTCTGTTTTAATGACATGGCCCTAAACACTGAACTAAATCACATCCTCAACACTTTCTCAGCCAATGTCTATCCACCCCCCCAAAAAAAATCCAAAAAGTATTAAAACCTACAACCCCCCCCTCCACAAGGATTACTCTAAATCCATCACCATTCCCTACATCCGAGGCACCCCTGAAAAAATTCCGAAATTTTTACACCATAGCAAATACAAATTCAAAAGACTATTTATGGAATCAGCCTCAGCCCTAAGAAACTCTCCAAACCTCAACAAATTTGGTTGTATGTGACTGCCCCAAATTTGGGAGGCATACATCAGCAGACCTTCAGCCCGATGACCAAGAACACCTACTTAGCCCGCTAGAGGGCACCATCAGGACTTCTAGGAGAACAATAGCTTCATCTCTTCATTCTCAGTTACTGTGTTGTAGTGCCTGCGTGCACGTACCTTTTTGTAAGTTCCTTTTGAAAATGGCAACGTGACGTTGCCGAAATATCGGAAATATTTATTAAAGTGTAATTTAATTTATATTCGTATCTACGTTGTTCAATTCCTTAAGTGATTTAGTAATGCATAACCAACGTATAAGCCTGTCTACGAGAATCAAGTCTTAACATGATTTTATACACAGCTGCATGTTCTACACTGTTGTGTATTAAGAATATTTTTAAATAAATTTGTTACATTTGTAAATTATTTTTATAATTTTATAATTTACAAGAAAACCAAAATATCCTAATTAATGAATAACTAACTCTTGGTCAAGGATTGATAAACTATTTAATAACCAACTAGTTTTTCCGGCATCTTCAGGGTACAAATAAGGTAGGCAAAGTAAATTACAAGCTAGATGTTAACTGATAATTCTAATTCAATAACTAAATAGTACTGAGCGTGAAACAATACACGTGTCATGGATACATGATTTACTTGTTGAGGAACATTTTGCAGTTGCCGCTGAAGTTCATTTCATGTGTGTTTAGTGATCTAATTAAGGTCTTCCATATATCAGGTAGGATTAAACCTTGATTCCTGTTGAGGTTTTTTGTGGAATGGGCGACTGTAGCTGCTTCTTTGAAGATTCTGGAAGAATGGTAGTTTTCTTCTATATAAGGCATAAAACTTTTATTCCAGGGGTACTTAAGGGTCAAAGCTGTATAACGGAGTGGAGACCTCTACATTGCCTTTAAAGGAATGTGGAGAACCGACCAGGGATTCTGCCCTAATGTCCAATCTTCACCTTCTCGTGGTGCACCATGTTAGGTATCTACCTGGATACTGAACGAACGAGGATGGGCTGGCAATTTGGGATTTAGCCGACCAAATTGTATTCCTATTGGCTTAAACCAATACAGAAAATGATGGTACAACATGACAAAATTTCATGCTAGCTGTGACGCCACCCGGTTAAACAAGGCCCCAGTTGTTTTCGCCAGGGAACCAGGGCAAACAGCAAAGTCAGCTACTGGAACAAATCTGAAAACACACCCCAACTAAACATTACCAGAGTTAAAGATCGGTATTATCAACATGAGAAGCCTGAATTACAAAGAAGCGGAGCTGGCTGAAGAATTAGATAAGTACCAGATCGACATAATAGGGGTGGCTGAAACAAAAAAGACAAAAACTGGTGAGATCTTTCTGAGCAATAAATACAAAATGTTATAATCAGGTAATGACAATCAAGGAAAAGGAGTAGCCATAGTATTCAACACAAAATACGAGGCTAATCTTCTTGAATGGCAGGCAGTCTCAAGTACAGTGATATAGGCAAATATCAGAATGGGGAATTGGACAATGAGACTTATTTGTGCCTATGGTCCCACAGAAGGTTCTACTAAGGTAGAAGTGGAGGAATTTTTGATGCTTTAGAAAAAGCAACTGAATGAAAAAGAAAAAGTTGGTCCTTGTTGGGGATCTGAATAGCAGAGTAGGAAATGATTATCAGACATACAAAAATATTTTGGGAAAATTTGGAGAAAAGAGCAAAGCTAATAATAATGGCAAATACCTGTTGGATTTCTGCTCACGACATGGACTGGTTATTACTAACACCATGTTCCAACATAAAAATGTGCACAAATTCACATGGAGAGAAGAGGCAAGGAATAAGAAAAGTCTCATTGACTATGTTATTGTTGATAGTGAGGTTTTCATTCTGGTGCAGGACACCAGAGTGTACAGAGGATTTGAAATTGGAAATGATCACTTTTTAGTCATGAGCAGGATAAAATTGAATTTCATATTGAAAAGAATAACATGTAAGAAAGTTTTAAAGCGAATAAAAGTTGAGCAGCTCTCAGATGCGAACTATAGACTAAAATACACAAAGATTATTGAAGAAAAAATGAAAGAGTTTGAGAGCAGGAACCAAACCTTGGCGATTCAGTGGCAAGCCTTGAGGAAAAACCCTGATTGATTCAGCCAGAGAGGCATGATGTGAAGTTGTCTGCAAGGATAGAAAAATCAGAATTCCATGGTGGACACAGGAAGTTAAAGAGGCAGTGAAGGAAAAGAAGAAAGCATATCAAAAGTTCCTGGAAAATAAGTCAGCTAGTGATCTTAGAGAATACAGAGACAAATGTAAGAAAGCTAAACACTGTGTAAAACTAGCTAAACAGAAGTCATGGAAGGACTTTGGCAAGAACACAGAAAATAAATATCAAGAAGGTGGTAAGATATTCTGGAGGTTGTTGAAGAAGCTTAGAAATGGAAGAAAGAGTTCTGTAAAATGACTTAGAGATGATAAAGGTGACATGAAAACAGGAGAAAAAGATATCCTTTAAGGATGTAGTAATTACTTCGAAAAATTGCTAAATGAAACAAGCAGTGATAGCATAGTGGTAAAAAACACTCCACGCATACAGTCAGGAATACATATCCATACTTGAAGTAGAAAAAGCCATCAAAGGCTTGAAATGTGGAAAGGCAGTAGGAGGAGATGATATTCGACCAGAAATGCTGAAATATGGTGGTATAAAAGTCTTATAGTAGCTGCACTGCATAGTCCATCGGTCCAGAAAGCCTGGACAGAGGGACGAATTCCCGATGATTGGAGTAGAGCTCTAATAGTACCCATATATAAAAAGGGAAATAAAACTGAATGCAAGAATTACAGAGGTATCTCCCTACTGAGTGTTCCTGGCAAGATCTATGCAAGTATACTTGAGAAATGGTTGAGAAGAATTGTGGAAGAAAAGCTTGGTGAAGAACAAGCTGAATTCAGACCAAATAGAGGCTGTCACTTTACGACAAATGGTTGAGAAAGCATGGGAATATAACAAAGATCTGTATCTAAGTTTTGTCGACCTGGAAAAGGCATATGACAAGGTGCCAAGAGAGAAGCTATTCAAAATGCTACAGTTATATGGTGTCAATGGGGCATTATATCAAGCAATACTTAGTCTTTATTTGAGTTGTAAATCAACAGTTAGAATTGAAGGAAGTACAGGAAGATGGTTTAATGTTAAAACTGGGGTGAGTCAAGGATGTACATTATCCTCTGTTATTCATTATCTATATGAATCACATTATGAAGGAAAGTGGTATTAAACATGATATCAAAATTGGACATGTTAATGTCAGCTCTTTGCATTATGCGGATGATGTTATACCTCTAAATAAATCTGTTACAAGTTTGCAAGATTCCCTGACAAATTGAATAACTGTTGTAATAGATATGGTATGAAGGTCAGCAATAAAAAGACAAAGATAATGAAAAATCGGCAGAATCATTGAAAATGTCAACTGTGTTATGAACGGGGAACCTGTAGAACAAGTAAAACATTTCAGCTACTTAGGCACGATTTTTAATGAAGATGGTGAATTAAATATGGAAATAGACAACAGAATCAACAAAGCTGGTATGGTAGGCAGTCAATTGAATAAATTCATATGGAATAAGAGAGAAATTAGTAGGAACACTAAATTAGGTGTATACAAGAGAGTGTTCAAACCAGTTTTAACTTATGGATCTGAAAGTTGGGTCAGAAGTAAAACACTTGACCAAAGACAAGAGACCGCAGATATGAGAGGCCTGAGAAAGATTATAGGCGTGAACAGATGGCATCAATGGCAATATCATATTAAAAATGAGGATATTAGGAAAGAATTTGACATTGACAGCATCCAGTAATGCGTTAGCAGAGCTAATCTCAGGTGGTATGGTCATTTACACAGAATGGGTGAGGAAAGATTAGCAAAACAAGTGTTCTCTGCCAGGTTGGCAGGAAAACGACCCAGAGGAAGACCAAGATATAGGTGGATTGATCGGTACAGAGTGCCTTAGACCAGCGCTTCCCAAACTGTGGGCCGCAGCCCCCTTGGGGACCATAGGTTTTGCTGAGGGGGGGTGAAATAATGAAAACAAATTTAAAATGTTTTAAGACTAAGTAGATTTTTCTTATCTTAAAAGAAACGTATTTAACTTTTATTATTATTATTTTTTGTTATTTTTTATATTTTAATGGAAAAATTCACACATTGGTATTGGTTCACAAACTTTGCTTTCTGCGTATTTCAGCGCTTAATGAATATTAGTAAATGTATGCTTAGTCATATAAGTTTCATTTCATAGCAATGGTTAATTGTATTTGTTTTGAATGCTCTCCGGGGAAGGTAAAAATCTTCCCGTCCCTTTCATCACGGGTTCGTAATCAGACGACTGTTGATATTGACTTTATATACATATCAAAACTCGTTTTTTATTATCACTGTCATCCAAGCTAGTTTTCCATTACCAATGAAAGTTTTGCATATACTTCACACATGAAAAAGAGCTTAAACAAGTTCACATGGGGCAATATTAACTTGCTTGCAGCGGTAAACAACTTTTATTATGATTAAGTATGATTAAGGTATGAGCAGTCTGCTAATATATTTCTCAACAAATAGTGCAATTAGAGACAACTAAGATAAAAATGACACTAATTAATGAATCACATGCCCCCCCCCCCATACAGAAACTATGCTATATATATAGACTCAAGCAAAACCATGTGTTGCACCTACAAACACAGTATCTAACTAAAAACTATTGTTATTAATTAGATGTGAGTTCGATTTCGCAAGGCAGCAATAAAATTCAACTGAACGTGTTAAAACTAAGAAATATATATATATAGTGAATGTTATGGCAGTTTCACATATGGAATTTGGTTGAAGAGAGTTAGCATTTCAACTCAATTGTCAGCTATGCTTTTATCTTTCGGTCATGCAATCTTTTGTTAATACCGCACCAATCATATCCACGTTTTAATAACCTGTCTTTGATGTCTGTTTCTCGTTAGGCTTAATTACTGTAAAGGGAGAAAAGTCACAAAAGAAAAAATGTTCCTGGTCCGGAGATTCCCTTATTCAGGTAATATTCACTAATTTCACGTTGTTAGTCTGTGGTGTGCCAGTATCGGTAAGTGGTGCTATTATTTGATCTATTCTACGTTAAAAATGTAACCCTGAGTTGGATAAGTGGCTGATAAAAAAAAAAAAAATCCAACAAACAATCAGAAGAAGCAGAAACAACAGACTAAAAAAAAAAAATAAATAAAAATAAAAAAAAAATTCATATTTTACCAGAACAGCCCACGTCATCTTCAGCACCAAACAGCAAGATGCAAAAAATGTTGCATGAAAAAATTCGAAAATACGATCCTTCTTATTTGAAATATGGGTTTTGTACCATCATATAATAATCCAAACAAACCTATGTGTGTAATCTGCTGTAAACAGTTATCAAATGATTGCAAGCGACCTGGAAAACTTTGTCACCATTTAGATACTGTTCATGGGGAATATAAGAGTAAGACAATTGAGTTTTTTCAAAGAAAGGCTGAAGAATTAAAACGACAAACTAAATGTTTTTCAAAGCATGCTAAACTGAATGACAAATTAGTAAAAGTATCTTTTGAAATTGCTTTGTTAATTGCAAAAACAAAGAAACCTCATACAATTGGTGAAGACCTCATCTTACCAGCAGCAATAAAAATTTGTGAAACTATCTATGGTTCTGAAATCTCAGAACCTTTAAAAAAAATTCCAGTGTTTAATAACACAATTAAAAGAAGAGTAGATTGCATTGCCGATAATATCATGCCTACATTAATTTCACAAATCAAACAAAGTAATGCATTTGCCATTCAGCTTGATGAATCTGCAGATAATACAAATGGACGCTAATTTAATGGTTTTTGTTAGATACCTCTATAATTTTAAAATTCATGAAGATCTACTATTTTGCAGAAATCTTTCTGGTACAACCAAAGGAAAAGATATATTTGAAAAAGTGAATAATTTTTTTAAAGAATATTAACTTGATTGGCAATAGTGTATCGGGATTTGCACTGATGGTGCCGCAGCCATGACGGGGAGAATTTCAGGTTTTGTAGCAAAAGTAAAAAAAGTTTATCCAAATGCAAGACATGTTCATTGCCTTATCCATAGAGAAAACTTAGTATTTCGACAAATGGAAGAATTGCTGAGTAAAGTGTTATCAGAAGTTTCTACTGTAGTTAATTACATAAAAAGTAATGCTACTAATTCAAGACTGTTTCGTATTTTATACCAAGAGATGGATTCCAGTTACTACACTCTTTTATATCACGCAGAAGTAAGGTGGTTGTCCCGCAGAAAAGTTCTAAAACGAGTTTTAATATTGAAAGATGAACTACGAATTTTTCTTCTTGATAAGATTCCCACGTTAGCATTTCATTTTTGTTATCAAAATTGGTTGTTTCATTTCTTATCTGTCGGATTTTTTCGAAAAAGTTAATGAAATGAATCTTTCTCTGCAAGGAAAAAGCACCAATATGTTAACACTAAATTAAATTGCAAGCATTTCAAAGTAAACTTTCTGCATGGTTAAAAAGTTTTAAGGATAATAAAACGGAAATGTTTGCTTCTCTTCATAAATATGTTAAAGAAAATAATATTTTACTATCAACAGAAAATAAAACGATAATAATTAACCACCTCACAAATTCTATGTTTTTTTTCGAAAAATATTTTCCTAATTTGAATGAAGATAAAGAATATGATTGGATAAGAACACCATTTGCTCCTTCTCTCCAATTTAGCAATCTTCCATGATCATCCCAAGAAGAACTAACTGATATGAGAGCAGATTCAACCCGTGAATCAGAATTTCTTAACAGTGATTTATCCGAATTTTGGATTCGACGAGAAAAAGAACGTTCTTCATTAGCAAAAACAGCCTTAAATATGTTAATTCCTTTCACATCTACATACCTTTGTGAAACAGCATTTTCATCGTTATTGATAATTAAAAATAAACATAGGTCCTGCTTATCGATGGAAGAATTGGAAAGAAATCTAAGAATAGCCATTTCAAATATTTCACCTGATATTGACTTTCTGTGTAGCAGTATAGAAACACATCCATCACATTAAATTGTTATTAAACTTCTTTTATGTTTTTAATTCTTTCTTTATTACTAATCGTCTTACGTTTCATATGCTTGTATAAAATATGCAAATGTACAATAACAATATATCTACCTATATAAAAATCTGAGATAATGTGCCATGTCAAATGTGTATGTAAAATGCTAAAAATGTAATATTTGCATTTGATTTTTGCAATATTCGCTGCATATGTTTTTGGATATAAATTAGTATTGAATATAAATACAATAAATATTATAATAATATATGTTTCAATTACGATTTTTTCGAGGGGGGGGGGTTAAATATTTTAATTTTTATAAACAGGGCCCTCACATCCAGAAGTTTGGGAAGCACTGCCTTAGACGATAGAAATATAAGATCTGATAATGTTGGAGTCTTGACAAATAACAGACTGATTTGGAGGAAAATTGTAAATAGAAAGTTAGTAATGATGTAAACTTTTCATGTAGTACTATCATATTCTGTACACCCCTTGAGGGTACATGTCAGGAATTTGATGATGATGACTTTTATTCCATTCAATAATGTGATTGGGTGTAGAGAAGTGGGATGAAAGGCCAGATGCAGCTTGTCTGTTATTTCTTACATAACTGATGTGTTCCCTTTGTCTCATTTCAAAGCTTCTAGACGTCTGACTAGTGTAACTAAGACCACAGGAACAAGGGATGTTGTAAACTTCAGCATACTTGTAGAAAGGATGGAAGTCTTTCGGTGAGCTTAGAAATTTCTGAATAGTTTCAGTTGGCTTGAAGGTCACTCTAATATTGTGTGGTTTTAGGAGGAGAGCCAGTTTTTTTGGGAATGGTACCAACGTATGGAATAGTTATAGTGGTGATATATTGTGGTATATCAGAGAAGAGAATCTTGTTGACGAGTGTTCTAGGGTAGCCATTTAAGGTTAGGTCGTTGTATATTGTAGTCAATTCTTCTTGTAGATCATTTTGGTCCGCAGTAAAGTGTATAGCTCTTTTCTTTAATATATGAATAATGCCCAGTTTTTTGGAGATGTGGTGATGAGCTGAAGTTGGATAACGTCCAGTGTTTGTAGGTTTTCTATAAACAGATAAGCTGACACTGTTATTTTCTTGTTTCTTTATTATGATGTCCAGAAATGGTAGTTGTTGGTCCTTTTCAAGTTCAAGTGTGAATTTGATAGATTGGTGGAACGAATTGATTTTGTTTAGGTAATACAATATCTCTTCCTTTTTATGGTTCCATGATGTTATCTACATATTCTATAGCATAAACCATGCTGTAGGTTTTGGGTTAATCTGAGATAAGATTTTAGTTTCAAGATCTTCCATAAATAGGTCAGCACAAGAGGGTGAGAGGGGACTACTCATGGCCAATCCAGTTAATTGTTTGTAAATGGTTTTCTTCTTCCATATGAAATAATTAGAAGTTAAACAGTGATTAAACAACAAAGTGATGTCTTGTGGGAACAAATCGTCTAAGATGTTGATGACTTCAACTACTGGAATGTTGGTAAACAGGGAAGTAACATCGAGGCTAGCAAGTATATCATTTTCAGAGATAGGGACGTTTTTTAATTTTTCAATAAAACGTTGAGAGTTTTTAATTTAAGTATCTGAGTTATGGATGCATTGTTGTAGAATTTTGGCTAGATGTTTAGACAGTAAATAAGTTGGAGAATTGATTCCATCAACAATGGGGCATAATGGGGAGACATCCTTGTGCACTTTTGGAACGCCGTACAGTCTAGGAGTTAGAGAATGCATAAAATGCATAGATTTTAATGCATTTTTGAGAATTATGGAGACAACTACCGCGTTTGAATAAAAACTTTAGTTTAATATAACTAAAATCTACATTTGATGTTTCGACCTTTATGTCAAGGTCATTTTTGGAGCATACAACTATACACAGAAAACAAGCTACACTAGAATCAAACTGGTTTGTTAAAGATACTGACCAACTGCTACAACAATTGTTGGCCTGACCTCTGGTGCAAAAAAAAAAAAAAAAAAAAATATATATATATATATACACACATCAATGCTAAAGTCCTATTATTAGTGTTATCTGTTGGTTGTAGAGATACATTGGGTGCAACAACAAGTATCTATATACATATATTAACATCATGATTATACTTGTACATTCCAGCCAGTTGGTATGGAATGGTTTCTAATACTAGCTGAAGATTGGCTAGAGTCCTGACTTATGCTGGATCTTATATATTAGATAGGCTGAATGTGTGCCTATTATTTGTGTTGTCTACTATATACATATATTAACATCATTCCAGCCAGTTGGAGTGGAATGGTTTCTAATAATAGCAGATTGGCTAGAGTCCTGACTTATGTTGAATCTTTCAAATTAGGTTGGCTGAATGTGTGCCATCCAAATCCTTGGAATTTTCATACCATCTTTATTGTTGATATTTGGGTGGTTTATCAGGATTTCGCAGGATTCTTTAAATTTTCTTTCGTACCATGTTTTTCTGCGGTGTAAGGAACACACAAATTTCACCCCTATGGAAAAAAGAACCCTGCTCAACTTAAAGAATAACAAAGACATCATCATACTTAAAGCGAACAAAGGAAATAGTACTGTCATTTTAAACACAAAAGACTATGAAGATAACCTTAACCATCTGTTATCAGATACGTCCGTCTATAATGTCCTTAATACAGATCCAATGTTAAAAAATCATAACGACACCAATGAACTATTACGTCGGATGACAAACTGGCCTACAGATTTAATTAAAAAGTTAAAATCTATGCATTCTCTAACTCCTAGGCTGTACGGCGTTCCAAAAGTGCACAAGGGTGGCTCCCCATTACGTCCAATTGTAGATGGAATCAATTCTCCAACCTATTTACTGTTTAAATCACATCCATAACTCAGATACTTACATTAAAAACTCTCAACATTTTATTGAAAAATTAAAAAAAAAAATGTCCCTATCTCTATAGATGATATACTTGCTAGCCTCAATGTTACTTCCCTGTTTACCAACATTCCAGTAGTTGAAGTCATCAACATCTTAGACAGTTTGTTCCCACAAGACATCATTTGTTGTTTAGTCACTGTTTAACTTCTAATTATTTCATATGGAAGAAGAAAACCATTTACAAACAATTAACCGGATTGGCCATGAGTAGTCCCCCTCTAACCCTGTTGTGCTGACCTATTTATGGAAGATCTTGAAACTAAAATCTTATCTCAGATTAACCCAAAACCTACACATGGTTTGGATATGTAGATAACATCTTTATCATATGGAACCACAAAAAGGAAGAGATTTTGGATTACCTAAACAAAATCAATTCGTTCTACCATACTATCAAATTCACACTTGAACTTGAAAAGGACCACCAACTACCATTTCTGGACATCATTATAAAGAAACAAGAAAATAACAGTGTCAACGTATCTGTTTATAGAAAAACTACAAACACTGGATGTAATCCAACTTCAGCTCATCACAGCACATTTCCCAAAAAATTAGCATTATTCATATGCTAAAGAAAAGAGCTATACACTTTACTGCGGACCAAAATGATCTACAAGAAGAATTGACTACAATATACAACGACCTAACCTTAAATGGCTACCCTAGAAGACTCATTAACAAGATTCTCTTCTCTGACATACCACAAAGACAACGTGATGTCACCCAACATATCATCACCACTATAACTATTCCATATGTTGGTACCATTTCCAAAAAACTGGCTCTCCTCCTAAAACCACACAATATTAGAGTGACCTTCAAGCCAGTTGAAACTATTCATCTTTTCTACAAGTATGCTGGAGTTCGCAACATCCCTTGTTCCTGTGGTCTTAGTTACATTGGTTAGACGTCAAAATGAGACAAAGGGAACACATCGGTTATGTAAGAAATAACAGACAAGATATATCTCTGGTCTTTCTTCCCACTTCTCTACAACCAACCATATTATTGAATGGAATAAAAGTTATATGCCTTATATGGAAGAAAACTACTGTTCCAGAATCTTCAAAGAAGCAGCTACAGTTGCCCGTTCCACAAAATACCTCAACAGGAATCAAGGTTTAATCCTACCTGATATATGGAAGACCTTAATCAGACCACTAAACACACATGAATGAACTTCAGCGGCAACTACAAAATGTTTCTCGACAAGTTAATCATGTATCTGCGACATGTGTATTGTTTCACGCTCAGTACTATTTTGTTATTGAATTACAATTGTCAGTTAACATCTACCTTGTAATTTACTTTGCCTACCTTATTTATGCCCTGAAGATGTCGATAGCAATAGCCAGCGAAACTAGTTAGTTATTAAATAGTTTATCAACATTTGACCAATACTTCTAAATAAGAGTTAGTTATTCATTAATCTCTGCGGTCAAGAATTATAACAATTTCAAATATTCCCTAATTGTTTTGAGCAGTATAATTTGCCGCCATAGCCCCTCTTAATTCATTTTTATACTATCGAGGTAATACACTTACTATTTTTATTTTCTCACTTTTTCCTCTTCCAACAACCCTTTCATGTACTTCATCGTACTGAACTTATCACTAGTTAAGTCGTTAGTACCTACTACAATTACAATCTCATTTACTTTTCTTTTCTGCTTTTGAATTGTGTTATAGTTTCAATTTTTGCACCAGGAAAACTTGATGTTATAACCCTTCTCATCAATGGCATGTTTTTTGATAGAATCACGATACCAAATAACATCCTTCTTTTTATAATCAACTTTACTTACCAGAATTTCGTTATCATGCACTAACTTATCTGATTCTGTGCTTTGTTTTGCCACTTGACTTTATGTAGTTCCCTCATCGTCTGTCTAATAATCTGCTTTAGCCTAGTAATCTCAGAGGTTAATTTATTTTCAATATCCTCTTTAATATTGTCTTTAGAGTTAGAATGCCTCTTTCAGGTACAAGTTTAAATGGCCCATGTTCCTATTTTAGTTTGACACCACTACTTTAGAGGTTTCCAGGTTATCCATTAAATAATCTTGCTGCCACTATTCTGCTAGGTGTGCCTGGAAGGAGTTGAAGTACTGCTGTGAGGAGGAAAGCACTGCTGAGGCCACAATTTGCAGAGGAGTTGGTCAAATTCTTCATATGTTCAGCTTAGTAAGGAGTGCTGCAAGTAAATATGGCAGCCTATTTGAGCTGTGCTAAGAACAGTTTTTGAAATAGTGCATACTGTGGCTTTTTTTTTTCTTCCATGTAACCGTGCGTCATTTTATTCATGCTAGATACAAGTGTTGTTCAGTAATGTTTGCTGTAATTTTTTCTTTGTGTTCTTGCTACTTGTTTGTATTTATGTTCCTACTTCTTTCTAAAAATGGTGTCTATAAGGAAATGCACATCTGCAGCACAGAAAGCTTTGGCACAATGATTCTGACCTGGATTTTTCCAATGGATGTATTGCAAGAACTGTTTTATGAAAGCACTAAAAAAAGATCTGCAGACTGTTAGAGTGGACAAAAAGAAGGAAAGTATTAATATACAGGATCCCCCCCCCCCCCCACTTATCCATGGGTTCAGTTACCTGCAGTCAACTCTGATTCAAAAATATTAAATGTAAAAATTCATTGACTATCATGGTATTGCAGTGTTTGTGCACAAGTAACCCTTATTTTATTTAATAATTGCTCCAAAGTGCAAGAGCAATGATGCTGGCAATTCGGATATGCCAAAGAAAAGCTGTAAAGTACTTCCTTTAAGGGAAAAGGTGAAAGTTCTCCACTTCATAAGGAAAGAATACACACACACACACACACACAAAAAAAAAACTTATGTTGAGGTTGCTAAGATTCCATTCACATTCATATTCAGATAACTTTTATTAAAGTACATTGTTATAATTGTTCTATTTTATTATTAGTTATTGTTGTTAATCTCTTGCTGTGCCTAATTTATAAATTAAACTTTACCTTAGTTATGTATGTATAGGGAAAAAAGTATATATAGGCTTAGGTACTATCCGTCATTTCAGGTATCCGTGGGAGGGGGGGGGGGGCTTGGAATGTATCCCTTGCAGATAAGGGGGAACTACTGTTATAGTCCCTCCCTCAAGTAGTGTATTGATAAGTTAGAATTTTTGAAATGAGAGCTAGCACTGTCAGTAATAAACAACAATGGGATGGAAGTGTTAGTAATAATAAAGGGAATGGAGAGGAAGAGATTAGGCAAGAGTTGATGAAAATGAAAAGAAGCATCTGGAAATGAGATTATACAGTATGGCGCAAAAAAATTACAGAATAACTGAATTTTAAAGTTCAGTACCATTTTTTTTTTGCTACATACCGTACATCTAAAGATGTACGGTATGGAGCGAAATTGAGCCCCCATACATATAGCATTGTATGGGGACTCAATCATTAGAGATAAAATGAATACAAAACATGCTTTCCTGGTGGAACATTAAAACAAATAAGTTTTCTGCTTTGCAGAAAAGGAAAGAGCAGGCTTGAGAATTACTGGTATTTGTGTGCACAAATGATTTAGATGGTTAAGAAATGGTTAAAGATGATTAAGTAAAGAATGTTAAAAGCAACTTAAGGGAAGTTGTCGTGGGAGGTGAAGGATAAGTGTTGTTGATAAAGTCATTAATGTGTTTATCAGATGTACTGTTAATGATTGCAGACGAATCACATCAAAAAATTGCAGGTAGGATGCTGTTATAGGCCAGGGAACGTAGAGAATACTGATTGTGAAATGTTTAGGCAAATTAATTGGACATAAAAGAAGATGACCCTAATGGGAGATTTTAATTTCAGGAATGTAGATTGAAAGGAGGAGACAATGTAAGGGAATAAGGAGGGAGAGTTTGTGGAATTTCTAATTGATAACTATCTTAAGCAGCATGACAAACAACTCAAGGGTTTAATGTGCTGGATTTAGTGATATCTTTATAAGATGTAGTTGTTAATGAGTTATTAAAACTGCTACCAGATAGTGAGAGTGATCATGAGGTACTTGTTTGGGAAGTTGTGAAACAAGAAAAGGTTACTTCCCCCCAAAAAAGGATATATGTGGAATCATATGGAACAGTTAGTTATGCCCTTTACCCGGTTATTTAGTGAAAGTTTTGCACCGGGTAAGTTGCCTAAGGAGTGGAAAAGAGACAAAATAGTACCACTCCCCAAGCATGGGGCTAGGATAGAAGTTTCCAATTATAGACCACTCCATATAACTGTTATTGAGGGTGAGGTGTGTTAGAGAGATTGATTAGGAATAAAATACAAGATTGGATTGATGGACAAAGGATTCTTTATGATGATCAACATGGATTTGTAAAGGGTAGGGCTTATCTTAGCAATTTACTTGCATATTATGAGAAGGTAACGAGTGTGTTAGATAAGGGAGAATCATATACTGTGATATTCTCGGACTGTGCAAAAGTGTTTGACAGATAATGATAAGTGGTTCACCAACTTATCATTACTGTGATAAGTTGAACAAGCTGCAGAGGATGGGAATAGATAGTATATTGGTTAGATGGATCAGAGACTGGCCCTATAAACGATGCCAGAAAGTTGTGTATGATGGAGCAGCATCTTAAAAAAGGAGGTTAACCAGTGGAATGCCCTAGAAGGTGTTCTTGGGCCCAGCTGTTTATTTGGTTTGTAAATGATATATCATGTGGACTGACTGAGGATCTTCAGTTGTTTACTGATAATACAAAGTTGAGGAGAATTATAAGGAGCACTGCTGATATTAATTCCCATCAGGAACATTTGAATAGACTTCTGGCTTGGATAAATGAGTGGGGGTTATAGTTTTAATATTAATAAGTGCAATGTGTAGCATTCTAGATTGCAGAAATATAAGGCTATGTACTACAATGATGGCACTATACTTCAGGTGGATGAGATTCAAGATCTGCAAGTGATGGTTGACAGTAGAGTGAAGTTTAGAGGGCATGTTGCAAAGACTGCACATTATTTGAATGTGCAAAAACTGCACATTAAACTGTGGCAGTATAAAATTATTATTATTACTTATTTTATTTATAGTTTACTTATACTCATTTATTTTAACTTAACTTGACCTTACTATTAACCTTACTTTATTCATTCAATTCAAACTCATTATGTTTAGACTATCTCTATTTTAAACATAAGCCTCTCAAAGTTAATCCTTTCGTGACCTACTTCTACCCCCCCTGCTATTAGACAAACTAAAGAGCCTGTAGATCAGTAGAAGTGGCGTTTGCACTCAATGGCGCTTGACCGCACGATGAAAGGCGTTCGAATCTAGTCGTCGACTAGAGGAACTATTTCTAAGCCTTTTCTCGACCGGCTCCCGAGTTAGTCAATCTCTGGTATGGACTAGCGGGTTTCTTCTCCCAGAAACTCGGGTTTTTCGTCCCGTAAACACAAGAAAATCAGCCGTCGAACCCACATTATTTTCAGACATTAAAAATATTGTGCTAGGGTTAGGCACCACGAGATGGCGGCACTTGCTAGCTGTCTTCTTCACTGCATACCGATTAATTAGTGATAATAACCCTGGGCCAGCTATCTCTGATTGGCTACCAGTGGAGATTGAGCTGCCCACTCAGTTTCCAAAAGTTAGATAGGGCTAAACGGCCTCACCTACTCCCTATAAATATGGAACAAAAAAAAGGTGTTAGCTGAGTGATACAAGTCTAATGTGAGCAGTTTCCCTCTCTTGCACAAAGTCAAATTAGGAAATTTATTATTTTTTTTTTTTTACTGCACCACCTAATTTGATTGGATATTGTTAGAAAGATGGGGTGGGAAAAACAGAAAATAATCACAAAACATATCTACTAATTCTCTAAAATGCAAGTCGTGACTATTTGTTATGCCCGCAGGTTCGCAAAAATTTAATTTTTTAGAGATAGTGCATTTGCTAAGGAAAACAGACCAAGGTAATTACAAAAACACAACATTTATTTTTTTTTTGCTAAGACAATTATTACAAAGGACATAAATTACTGAGAAGTTAAACCACACTACTACACACACATATGAATGTAAAATTCATACAATAAAGCTCACAGTGTATTTAGCACTAAGTTACTTTTATAAGGAAGTTTCCTGAGACATTTCTATACAAAATTTGTGCACTGTGATTACAAGTAACATAAACTCAGCATTTAAAAGTAGCAAATTAAATCTTGTCTAGCTACATACACACCTTATTAGCACTATTTTAAATATTAGGAAACACTGGGAGAAAAAAAAATTATGGAAAATCAGTTATGAAATTTAAACATAGCAACATTATTTTCTTTCTTTCACAACAGATTTTACAGCAGTTTAATGTGCAGTTTTTGATACAAAGTACGCCTAACATGTAAGGATAATGAGATGATTCTGCCACTGTACAAAGAACTGGTTAGATCACACTTGGACTATTGTGTTCAGATTTGGCCACCTGGTTTTCAAGAAGTGAAAGTTTTCACTGTAATGTGGAAACATTGGAGAGGATCCACAGACAACTGACTAAGACAATATCAAGGCTCTGGAATGTGGCTATAAAGAGATTAAAGGAATGTAGAATACAAAGTTTGGCAGACAGGAAGAAAAAAGGTGATATGATAGAGATGTTTTAAGTTAATGAGGGGATTTTATTGGATTAATCCAGAGAGGGATTATAAAAAGAGTAGAAGATGAGAGGGGAAGAACCACAGGCTATCACTAGAAGTTGTTTAAGAGTGTGTGCAAGAGTGACATGAGAAGTAGATTTTTTACATAGAGCGATGTGGGCAAATGGAATGCATACTGGAATATGTTGATAATGCAGGAAGTATTAAAAATCTTAAGATTCAGCATGATAAATATGTTGTCGGTTAAACGAACCTCCCATGATAGTCTGTTGACTCCATGGAAGGTGTAATAATGATAATAATAGTATATTGCAAGTACTTTCCAATTTCAATTCAACCAAAAACAACTACAATGGAAAGTCAAGCAAAGAGAGAGAGAGATTATATGCAGAGATTATAATCCCAAAGATTTCAACAATTTGCAAATATACGTGGTCTTAGGTTCAACTTCAATGTTCATTTCCACCTCCAGTGTGCACACCATGCATTTTTCCTAAAAGAATCTGAAATTTCAGCTCTTCATGCACCATCCACTTTGATTCCAAACTTTTTGATTTCCTTTCTTTAAATGACCCTTTTTAACTATACAATGGACATTGTCTATTTCCTTTAGGCATTACCCATTCTAGCGTTGACTTCTCCTATGGAGAAATGCACTGTAACTTTCATCCATCTGGAATTCCTTATTTACAGTATTCTAATTCAAACTGTTATAGTGAATGCTTCACTTCCATACCAATAAAAACTGCTTATTGGTATGGAAACATTTATCCCCATTCCACTTTAAACTATCATCCTTATTCAAGCCTTGATTCTCCAATAAAGTGTACTAAGGCTGCACAAGAAAAGAACCAGGCATATCACAACTCGTTATCATTGAAATTAATTTTCCTTTTCTTTTTATACAAAGGGCAAACTAGCTGTAAGCAAACTATCCCAAAGTTAATTCTGAAAGAGTTAAAAGCAGGAAACTTACATTATGTCCAAACAGCAACTATGCTTTCCAGTCTCTTGCCAAAGCTATTGGCCATAACTTATGTTCAACCACACTTCCACCTGTCTTGCATCTGGATCAGGAGCGGCTCATGCATAGGCACTGCAGAACTGAAGCACACCAATTTTTCTCGATATAAATATATATTTATTAATTTATTTATATTTGCTTATAATATTTAATTTTATCATCAACAATCCTATACAATTCTCATAATTTGCATAAAAAATAATAAAAATCCATCTTGTAGCACTTAGGAGGGCGAAGGACGCCAGCAGCACTGTGTTTACCACAGTGTCATATTGCTACACGCAAGCATATGCACGTCATAGTGAGATAAGAGGTATTAGCATAATGCGGCACAGTCCGTCGCGCAGTTCCACTGTTGTTTATATGCAGTTTGCGCCAGTAGTTTAGTGTTCATAGTGCTTATCGTGTTTACTCTCTCTCTCTTTAAATATTTGGACATTGCAATTAAAGACATAACATTTATTATAGTGTTTATTTTAGAACATTATTGGGGTTATTGACAATTATGACCTCAGAAATGCAACCTCAAGAAATAAGTTCTGTGACAGTAGTGACTTTAAGTGAACTACAAATTCTTCAACAGTCACACAAACATCACGGAAAAAGTCATTGACCTTTTCACTCGAAACAAAACAAGAATGGATTTTATTTTTAAATAATTTTGAATTATACCAAACTGTATAATTTTATCAATTATAAAGAATATTTTTTCATGAAATAAAACAAGAAGAATATTTTTATTTTTAAGTAATTTTGAATTACACCAAATTGTATAATTTTATTGATAATAAACAATATTTTTTCATGTTTAATTTTTTTTTTAATTTTTACCATAATTTCGATATTTTATCCAAACACGTATACACTGTACTTACATTGTGTATGTATATTTCGAATGTTGCAGCACCCCCATGATTTCAAGCCACGAGCAGCCATTGATCTGGATAGTTCTACTGCTTTCATTAAACAGAGAAAAAGCCAACTCCTGGCATCTTATTTTATCTTTAATTCTTGCACAGATGATCTTGGTAAATGTCCTTCTACTATTCTTAACATTCAATGATCATCTGATTTTTCACCAAAGAGATCAAAAGAATCTTGTTTAAACTATATACCAAAAAGTACTCCTGGTGGTATTTATCCAATTGTACTGAAGGTCTGAGCTCCAGAGTTGCCTTGTTTGGTGTTGTCTTTTTTATTCTCTCCTATTCCACAAATATTTACCCTGCAGCCAAGAAATTAGTGAATAGTCAACCCATCCCTAAGAGCAACAAATATTTTTGCCACCTGATTACTGCTTAATTTCACTCACTTCAGTTCTTTCTAAAGTGATGAAGAAAACTTTGCAGACTCTCGACTAATAAATTACCCCAACTATGGATAAGCAAATAGATTCTCCCTTTGCCAAAACAGATCTACTTGGTTATGCTACCCAACTTTAGACAAATGATCCTGGAAAAGTCAGAAGAATAAATTATGCAATCAATGTTCATGTTCCTTCTATAACATCAGCGACCTTCTCCATTTGACTGCAAATTCAAAAAATTTTTGCTGATGATAATATAGTACACTATGGTTTCATCTGACAGGATTTGCACAAATTACCAAAACTTCTAGAATATCATCTATAATTCTAAATTTTGATTACTAAACTATTCTTCAACTCATGTGGGATACCACAGTCCCCAGCATTAGCTGAAGCTTACATTTTTTTATCACAATAATCTTTAATTGAATGAAAAATCAAATTCATGGTGTAGATGATGTTAGTAGTATACTGCATTTATTAATTTGACGATCGCCACATCAAGAATAGCTACATCTACAACATTAAATATCAACATCCCAATTATTCTTCAATGAGGAACTCATAACTTGTACTAGTAAAATCCTTATTTCTTAGAACCTCCTCCACAACCAGCTCTTTGATGTCAATGAAATCAGAGATAACAACAGCATGCTATTCTCACATTTTCAGTAGTATCATTAAGCTTCCTAAAAATTCTTGACCAGAAGTCAAAAGAGGGCAATAAGGCTATTAAGAATTATCTTTTTGGAGTATGGAAGAAAGTGAAAAATGTGCTGATCTACTCAAATTATATACTCAAATTTAGGCACTTTACTGTTAATAAATAAAGGTGCTTTCAGAATGCAAACCATAAAGAATTAGCCATAGTAGTCTATTTTAAACATAAAAGCCAAATAATGTTGCTTTCTCCTCCTGTGGTTTAGTTTATCCAAATAAACTAAACCACATCTCTATCACATTTTTAATTGTGCAGGTTGATCAAAACAAGCAATATCTTTGCTTTGCAAACTAAAGGTTATATATAGTTCATAAGACCAGCCATTTAAGAATGGTCAAGGGATCAAAAGGTCTGAAGTGGGGAGGGGAAGAGAAAGAATAGTTCCCCCCATCATAAGATTGAAATCTCACTCTCCTCATTGAACTAGTGAAGAATGATGAAGTCACTCAATGAAGGGAACAAACAATTAAAATAATATTCTCTGAACAAAGATTTTCTACAGATAAAGAAAATAATTGACTAATAAATTTTTTTTTTAATCAAGAACATAAGAAAAAGCTAAAAATGTAACCAAACTTTTGAAATAACTGAATATTAATAATAAAGTCATCAGTAAAATATAATCCTAACTTAAAAAAAAAGATATCTATTCCAAAAATGAGATTAGAACATTGGTTACTTACAGGTCTTTCGTTAGTATCATGAAAATAGACTTTGATGACAATTTCAAATTCACCCCATCCAGTTTCTGTTACTTCATATGGTGGTTTGGTCACAACTACATATATTTAAAAAAATAAATAAATAAAATAAAAACAAAACAATCTATGAAACTTATGATTTTGCTGCTTTTATACCAACCCTACATATCTATACAACAGAAATTTCAGCTAAATGAATGAAATAAATATCTTCACAAAAGCTTCAAAAACAGAAAATTGTTACATTTATAATATGCACTCATCATAGGCCATAACAGATATCATTATATAAAAAAATGATCCTCTAAAGCCTTCTATTCCCAAAAGAGAGGTAGATACGCTTTAGTCCTAAATAACTTTTTCAAACTCAGTCAGTCAGTACCTGGTCTCCATCCTTCAGCCATCACCGATAGTGAGCTCAAGTTAACAAAGAATTGAGGCGTTAAAGAGAGATTACAATGAACATACCACTGCAAGGTCACTACCCAGCGGTCTGGGTAGTGACCTCTCCTCATAATGTGAAACAGTAATACATCTCTTAGGAGCTGTTTTACATTATGAGAAAATATAAAGGATAGTGATGGAGCTTGCTCCATCTTTGCTACGAGTTGCCCTAGTGTTGTACTACCCAGGTGTTGACTTATGCTTGGACTCACCAATAGTGCTTCGGCATGAAACTCTTAAATTTCAATCTCCGAGTTTCGTATCCGGCTTTAAAATAATGAGGGATTCATTATCCCATTAACTTAATTTACGCCACCGGAAAAATAGCCTCTTGGCTCTTTATCGTAGTAATAATAATATATGGGTACACCGGTCTGGCAATTCGTTAGTAGGGGTATATGTAAATTCGGTTCACTTAAACCTTGATATTCGAGGTCTACCTAATCACTGATGAGACCTCAATAAATGTCGAAACTGGTCTGGGTAGTGACCTCTCCTCATAATGTAAAACAGTAATACACTCCTAGAAGCTGTGTTTTATATTATGAGAAAATATTAAGGATAGTGATGGAGCTTGCTCCACCTTTGCTCTGAGTTGCTCCAGTGTTGTACTACCCAGGTGTTACTACCCAGACTTACTCGCCGATAGTTCTTCGGCATGAAACTCTTAGATTTTGGTCTCCAAGTTTTGTATCCGGCTTTAAAATAATGAGGGATTTATTATCCCCTTAACTTAATTATCAATATTATATTTATGTCTTCTAATGCACTTTTTTACTTTATCAATCTACCTACATCTTGGCCTTACTAGAAGTCTTTTCTTGACAACCTGGTAAAGAATATTTGCTTTGCTAATCTTTCCTCTCCCTAAAAACAGACTTAACAATTATTCTGATGAGCAGGCTCTGAAATAAATGTGAAATAATAAGCGAAACATTTATAAAAAGTGACTACAACTAGAAAACAATCCATAGAATCCTTCCCAAACATAAAAAAAGATTATAGTAAGGCAAAAGCCATCCATTATATACAAGGATTATCTGATAGACTAGACAATATATAGCAAAAATATAACATTAAAGCCACATTTAAATTACCATCGAAAATTATAAAGGATATACTAAGTTCTTCTAAAGATCCCTTTCCCACCCAGGTGTATATAAGATCCAGGTGTACCTGTAACTTATTCTACACAAGTGAAACAGTATGAACAATCCCAAAATAGAAACTTACCACTGGACTGACTGGAAAGGCACTCAGTCCTTACATCATACCAAAACATGATATGAACATAAATTCAAGGAAGTCTGTGAAATGTTTATCAACCAAAGAAATCTACAAAAAGTAATAGCCTAAAAGTTCAAGGATTTGGATGGTTCACCCATAATATGCATAGTATTTAGAAAACGAAGAACCTGCATAGTGGATACCAGAAGAAAGATACTATTTTAGAATCTAATAAACAGGGTGATGGTGGTCTCACATTAGGCAATGAAATTCATTTATCTCAAGTCATTACAATATCCCGATCAAGTTGCTTGGCAATTGGATACACTAACTTCTTAGCCATACAGGTTGGCAATGTTGCTATATATCTCAAATACATTCCTTTCTCCATCTCAATAGTTTGGTGTTTCTAGATGCTTCAAAAGCATAACTTCCTAATAGAATCTTTTCTTTTACAATATACAGGAAACTAGCTCAGATACTTCAAAAACTTGATCACTCCTCGCCAACAACATCGTATTATAAATGCTAATACAGCCATCGGTTTCTGTTCTAACAAGATACGTGAAGTTAATAAAATGCTTGATTCACTCACCATCCCAAAATCTACTCATCTCAACATGCAAGTTACATGCTGTTGCTGTTCTTTATATTCAGGACTCAGAAAAGAAAAATAGCCACAACTTTATAAAGAAGAAATCTGTATTGCTTTTGAGACCTGAATCAAGCTTTGATAACATTAGCAATAGCAAAAAACAACAAGTGGTAAACTGAATCCACCTATATCTTAGTCTTCCTCTGGGTCATTTTCCTGCCAACTTGGCAGAGAACACTTGTTTCACTAATCTTTCCTCCCCCATTCTGTTTAAGTGACCATACCACCTGAGATTAGCTCTGCTAACGCATTCCTGGATGCTGACAATGCCAAGTTCTTTCCTAATATAACTGCTTTTAATATGGTATTGCCATTGATGCCATCTGTTCATGCCTCTAATCTTTCTCAGGACTCTCTTATCTGCAGTCTCTAGTCTCTGGTCAAGTGTTTCACTTCTGACCCAGCTCTCAGATCCATAAGTTAAAACTGGTTTGAACGCTGTCTTGTATACAGCTAATTTAGTGTTTTGACTAATTTCTTTTTTATTCCACATGAATTTATTCAATTGACTGCCTACCATACTAGCTTTGTTGATTCTGCTGTCTATTTCCATATTTAATTTACCATCTTCAGTAAAATTCGAGTCTAAGTAGCTAAAATGTTTTACTTGTTTCACAGGTTCTCCATTCACAACACAGTTGACATTTTCAATGATTCTGCCTATTTTCATTGTCTTTGTCTTTTTATTGCTGACCTTCATACCATATCTATTACAACAGTTATTCAATTTAGTCAGAGAATCTTGCAGACTTGTATCGGATTTATTTAGAAGTATAACATCGTCCGCATAAAGCAAAGAGCTGACATTAACATCTCCAATTTTGATATCATGTTTAATACCACTTTCCTTCATAATGTGATCCATACAGATAATGAATAACAGTGGGGATAATGTACATCCTTGTCTCACACCAGATTTAACATTAAACCATCTTCCTGTACTTCCTTCAATTCTAACTGCTGACTGAACTCAAATCTAAGTACTGCTTGATATAATGCCCCATTGACACCATATAACTGTAGCGTATTGAATAGCTTCTCATTTGGCACCTTGTCATATGCCTTTTCCAAATCGACAAAACTTAAATACAGATCTCTGTTATATTCCATTGATTTCTCCACTATTTGTCGTAAAGTGAAGATCTGATCATGACAGCCTCTATTTGACCTGAATCCAGCTTGTTCTTCACCAAGCTTTTCTTTCACAATTCTTCTCAACCTTTTCTCAAGTATACTTGCATATATCTTACCATGAACACGCAGTAGGGAGATATCTCTGTAATTCTCGTATTCAGTTTTATTTCCCTTTTTATATATGGGTAGTATTAGAGCTCAACTCCAATCATCGGGAATTCATTCCTCTGTCCAGGCTTTCTGAACTATGCAGTGCAGCCACTGTAAGACTTTTATACCACCATACTTGAGCATTTCAGGTTGAATATCATCTACTACTGCTGCCTTTCCACATTTCAAGCCTTTGATGGCTTTTTCTACTTCAAGTATGGATATGTATTCCTGACTGCACACCTGGTCAGTGTTTTTTTTATCACTGTGCTGTCATCACTGCTTGTTTCATTTAGCAAATTTTCAAAGTAATTACTCCATACTTCAAGGATATATTTTTCTCCTTCTTTTTCATGTCACCTTTATCATCTCTAACTCCTTTTAAAGCACTCTTTCTTCCATTCCTAAGCTTCTTCATCAACCGCCAGAATATTTTCCCACCTTCTTGATATTTATTTTCTATGTTCTTGCCAAAGTTCTCCCATGACTTTTGTTTAGCTAGTTTTACACACTGTTTAGCTTTCTTACATTTGTCTCTGCATTCTCTAAGAGCACAAGCTGACTTATTTGCCAGGAAATTTTGATATGCTTTATTTTTTCCTTCACTGCCTCTTTAACTTCCTGTGTCCACCATGGAGTTTCTAATTTTTCTATTCTTGCAGACAACTTCACAATATGCCTCTCTAGCTGAATCAATCGGGGTTTTCTTCCAGGCTTGCCACTGAATCTCAAATGTTTGGTTCCTGTTCTCAAACACTTTCATTTTTTCTTCAATAATCTTTGTATATTTTAGTCTTCTACAGTTCACATCTGAGAGCTGCTCAACTTTTATTCGCTTTAAAACTTTCTTACATGTCATTCTTTTCGATATCAAATTCAATTTTATCCTGCTCAAGACTAAATAGTGATCACTTCCAATTTCAAATCCTCTGTACACTCTGGTGTCCTGCACCAGGGAGAAAACATCACTATCAACAATAACATAGTCAATGAGACTTTTCTTATTCCTTGCCTCTTCTCTCCATGTGAATTTGCACACATTTTTATGTTGGAACATAGTGTTAGTAATAACCAGTAGCTTTCTCTAGAGCCTCAAAAAATTCCTCCACTTCTACCTTAGTACAACCTTCTGTGGGACCAATGGCACAAATAAGCCTTATTGTCCAGTTCCCCATTCTGATATTTGCCCACATCACTCTACTTGAGACTGCCTGCCATTCAAGAAGATGAGCCTCGTATTTTGAATACTATGGCTACTCCTTCTTTTCCTTGATTGTCATTTCCTGAATATGAATATAACATTTTGTATTTATTGCTCAGAAAGATCTCACCAGTTTTTGTCTTTTTTTGTTTCAGTCACCCCTATTATGTCAATCTGGTACTTATCTAATTCTTCAACTAGGTCCATTTCTTTGCAATTCAAGTTGATAGTACTGATCTTTAACTTTGGTGATGTTGAGTTGGGGTGTGTCTACTTTAAAATTAGGAATCATAAGATATGAGTCAAGTAGCATGTGCTTACTAGCCCATGTCTCAGCTTAGTTGACAGGAAAATGCACTATTAGAGTTCAAAGAACAAGATGAATAATTTCTGAAACCAAATATTAAGTAACCCAATCAATATTAAAAAATTATCAACAGTTAACAGCAATCACTTACTCTGAATGGCATATAAACAGAGCAGTTAAGGTTCAGACATCAAATCTGAATCTGCTGGAATGAAGAATCTTGGTTTGGTTCCAAAGAGCTCTTTGTCTGGTGTCAATGGCATGGGAAGTAGATGAGACCTCTCAGATCTGAAAATTTAATGTAGTCCTGATGTTCTTGTATTCTAATCTTAGTATCTTCTGGTTGGTAGTTTTGTTGTAGCCATTAGTTGTGAGAGTGATTTTCATTTTGTTCATTTAACAGAAGGAAATCAGAAGAACAGGTTGTATGGGCTCTGTGTACAAGACTTTTAATAATACTTATCTTGTAATAAATGATAGTGTAATAATGTATCTGCCAGTAAAGGAAGGGTTCCTATAAATAGAAAATCCAATACTATCTGTAAGAATATGGATTATCAACGTATCCAGAAATGGAAAGGCTATTGTCAGATTCATGTTCAATAGCAAACTGGATATGGGAGCACAAAGAGTTTATTTTATCCAAGAATTGTAGTAATTCTGTATTAGTGGGACCAAATATCTAAAACAAAGTCAAAACATTCCACATAGTGAATATATAATACCAAATTAATAATTAAAAATAATTTTTTCGTTAAAAATAATATACAGAGAAGAATATTAATAGAAATCACATAATAATAAATAAAGTGATGAAACAGCTCAATATTTTGTTCATTATTCTAATTTTTATTGAAGTTATAATAAATGTAATTCTGTATAAAAAAAACCAAACTTGCAATTTATACATATATATACAGTATACGTTCTGACCTCGATTCTGATTTGCATAACTTTCATGCAGCTTAAAATGGACTTTCTTCACATAAATTGACATGTCCTGTAAAATAAGTTAACACAAGAAATTTATCAATTAATCAGAAATTCAAACAGCAATTTATCAAAAATGATTTTCAATTTATTGAATTACCAAATTTTTCATTTTGTTCCAAATTCAAACTTCCTGACAGTTTTAATTCTTCTAAACAAATGCTGGAGGAGATGAAACTTACAACAAAATTATTACACAATAACCACAGTTATAATAAACTTGAAAGCAGAAATATTTCATACTGAAAATGACAGTACATCATCAGTGCATGGAAACAGCAAGCAAATCTAAGAACTGGAATACAATGTATATAGAGCAATCCATTTACCAATTACAAATGGTTGCCACATGCTAGAAATTAATATTAAAATAAATAATATTAAAAAACTATTTTTGGTATTTACATAAGATGAGAATCTCCCACCCCAACTTTTTTTTGGGAGGGGAGGGAGAGAAAAAAAGAGAATCATTCCAATTCAGTTTAGGCTGATGTAAAAAAGCCTAAACTTTTTTTGAAAAAGCATTCACATTTACTGCTTCTATGGAGAAGAAAAGCTTTATCCCACAGGATACTGTTTAGTGTTAATACTACACTGTGCCAGAAAAGACTTTTGAAGTTTCACTTATTCAATGTTCAATAATTTTTTTTTTCTTCACAGAATGGCCTGTTCTGTCCAAAGTATGTCAAATTACATTCAAAGGGATCTGGTAAACATCAGATCCCTTGTGAAAGAAGTGTCTTTTGCAGATGGTAACAGACGATAAATTTTGTTGATAGAAAAATGTCGAATTAAAGTGAAACTTCTTCAAAATTCTACGAACATGTTCAAAGATACCAGAAATATAAGGGATTAGAACCCTACAGTCTGTCGAAAAATCCATAAGTATCAGAATGTAGGAGTCAACTGTTGGATCTGACAAGAGTTGTAACCATTTAATTCTATAGTTTTGATAGCAGAGAGTTCTTGTTTTAAGTTTGTGGGAGTGGAACACACATTATGCACTCTTAAGAACTAGATAATACACCAGTATAATGAGAAGACATGTAAAGTATGTTACTGAGCCTTATTAAACTAAAACAGGTGCACTCTTTCTAAGTATACAATTCTTTAATCAAGTGCTATGAATCATAGAAAGGATGCAGTAATAACATTCCCAACAAATAGAAAAGTAAATTTCTTGGATGAAAGAGTCAATTTCAAGCAGAGAGGTGTGGGAAAATTACAAACTAGGAAACCTAAAGACAATGAGACATTTGTGCCAGAAGTCAAACAAAAAAAAGGTTCTATTTTTGGTGTTTGGAACTATGGCCATAGTAGCTTAAGACTATGAGGACATGTGTTTGCTAACTGTGTGTGTGTTCTTCTACCTGTCTTGCCTGCTTTGTGATGTGATGTGATGTGATAATATAGTTTCTATGAGAAAAACCTGCTGCCACCATATGAAACCAGATAACTCACATTCAACTGAAAGCCCCTATAATGGCTCTTAGTATCCAATGTATTGACACACTTCTTGGAAAATCCAGATTTGGACAGTTGCCACAGATTTTGAGCAGAATGAGAGCAGACAGAGTAATCATTTGCTGTTTATATGTTATATTAATAATCTTATTATATATACAAAGAATGATATTCAGTATAAGATTTTTTTTTAATGAATCTAACAGACCAGCTTAGGTGTTGAACGTTTTCATAGCTTATTATAACAGTATTAATAACATCAAATGAAATATTTTCCAAAAAAAAGATGTTTATTAACTAGTTTATATTTTGCTGGATTTCAAACCAGCATGTTATAGTTTACATGCAACAATGAGTAAGTGAAACAAATCAAACTGTAATGGACAAAAGATCAATTTTTCTTGGAAAATATGATTGATGGAACTTAAGTATAAAGAGCTAATAAGCTTCATTTCGGCAATGAAAACATTACTTAAATTAAGGGGATATTAAATCCCATATAGTTTTAAAACCGAATAAGAAACTCAAAGATCGGAATCAGAGAGTTTCTTGCCGAATATAGTAAACTATAAAGTATCGGCGACACTAGCGTTAGCCAATGCAAGTGATCCTAGTACGTAGTACAATACCAGGCAACTCGTTGCAAAGGTGGGGGAGGTTCAGATCGCTATTCTTAGGTATTTTCCATAATGTAAAAACACATTTCCTAGGAAATGTATGCTGTTATTACATTTTTTGAGGCTTCATCCTCAAAAGGCTGAAACTGGTCTGGGTAGTGATCTCCCTCCATAATGTAATAACAGCATACATTTCCTAGGAAATGTGTTTTTACATTATGGAAAATACCTAAGAATAGCGATCTGAACCTCCCCCACCTTTGCAACGAGTTGCCCGGTATTGTACTACGTACTAGGATCACTTGCATTGGCTAACGCTAGTGTCACCGATACTTTATAGTTTACCATATTCGGCAAGAAACTCTCTGATTCCGATCTTTGAGTTTCTTATTCGGTTTTAAAACTATGTGGGATTTAACATCCCCTTAATTTAAGTAATGATTGATGGATTTAATGATACAAATTTCTAAGAAAAAATGGATAAGAGGATCATTTCTAAAATAAAATAAAGCATTGTTTATTTACTACTTCCTTATAATGTAAATACACATGCATGAAGTTTGTTAATCTGTGTTTAAATCTGAGTTAGATTTGAGCATTTTGGGGAATTGCTTAAGGGAGAAAGCTGAATAACCGAGAGGAACCCATGAGTTTGTTAAGCTATGGAGAACTACCTGGGGCTTTTGATGTAATGTTTAATCCTCACCTTCTCACAGTGTACTCCTATTGCAAAGTATCTAGATACTGAATGAATGAGATGGGTTGGCAATCTGTGATTTAGCTGACCAAAACAACATTCTACAACATGAAATTTCATACCAACAGGGATGTTGCTTGATCAAACAAATCTCCTCCACTGATGTCATCAAGGAACCAGGGTGAACAGTGAAAAGTCACATATTGGAACAATCTGCGCTTCACCATAAGCAGAATTCAAGATAGTCACCATCAACATAAGTATCAATAGAAAAGCAGTGAAACTGGCAGAAGAATTGGAAGTGCCAGGATGATATAATTCATGTTACTGGAACAAAGACAAGCAGATGTAATATTCTGCAAATTAATAAATACAAGATAGACAACAATGTTTAAATTAAACATATTTGGTCGTTTGAAAATTAAACATACAAACTTATTAAGATGAAAAGCCAAACGGCTATTTTTCTGACGAGGTTGATACGTTAAGGGGATAAAAATTCCTTATTGTTTTTCAGCCAGTAAGTGAAACTAAGATCAAAAACTACGATCTGAATGTTTCATGCCGACGAACTGTCGGTGGATCCAAGCGTAAGTGACCACTTGGTAGTGCCACACCAAGGCAACTCGTTGCAAAGGTGGAGCAAGCTCCCTCACTGTTCTTGATATTTTCTCATAATGTAAAACACACAGCTCCTAGGAGATGTAGTACTGCTTTACATTATGAGGAGAGGTCACTATAGTGACACACCTTTCTGGCATTCGTATAGCGAAAGTATGTAAGTTTTTTTCACTTAAACTCTGATATTCTAGGTCTAGCTACTCACTGATGAGACCTCAAAAAAGGTTGAAACCGGTCTGGGTAGTGACTTCTCCTCATAATGTAAAGCAGTACTACATCTCCTAGGAGCTGTGTGTTTTACATTATGAGAAAATATCAAGAACAGTGAGGGAACTTGCTCCACCTTTGCAACGAGTTGCCTTGGTGTGGCACTACCAAGTGGTCACTTACGCTTGGATCTGCCGACAGTTCGTCGGCATGAAACGTTCAGATCGTAGTTTTCGATCTTAGTTTTGCTTACTGGCTGAAAAACAATAAGGGATTTTTATCCCCTTAACATACAAACTTATTGTTTTAATACTGACCATATGTAATATGTACAAACTTCTTGCATTCTTTGCCTACCAGTTTCGCTAGCAAACTGTCTAGCTTTTTCAAGGCATAACGGAAAAGCATAAAAAACTAGTAAATGCAAATTGAAAGGAACATAAAAACATTGTAAACAATCTAGGAGCTAAGGTTACACGTTCGTGTGACAGAGACAGAGCACTTATTGTTCTTATTATCACGCATGCGTGTGTTGTTAAAGCATAGTGTGATTACTGGCTAGCTGTAGTTCAGATGGATTTAGAGAGAGGATCAGGTTTTTCCATGAACTGTTCAGAATAAACCCCGATTTCTGTTGAGGTTTCCACAGGTTATTAACACTAGTGTGGCTTTCTTGAATAAACAATGTCTGTAGTGTCAAATTATCTATTTACAGAAAGCCTACAGACACTGGAAGATATCTTCATTATACTTCAAACCATCACAGGACACACAAACTGAGCATTATCCACATGTTGAAAAATAGAGCCTAAAAGTTTAGATCAGAAGAGGAGGATACAGACTCTGAAATCTCACTAATAGCCAACACATTATCACAAAATGAATATCCTCTGAGTATCATCAAAAAATATCTATATGGTGACAACCCCAGACAAGAGGAATCATGCTCCCAGTACATCTCTACTGTAGTGATCGCTTTCATCAAGTCAATTTCTTATCAAATAGCCAGAATACTAAGAGCCTACAACATCAGAGTAATCTTCCAACCAACCACCAGCATCAGACAGGTTTTAGGATCCCCAAAAGATAAGGTGCCATTCTACAAATATCCAGGAGTATATTACATTCCTTGTTCCTGTGGTCTTGCCTACATCGGACAAACTTCACGGAGTTTAGAGACCAGACAAAAAGAACATGTTGGTGATATAAACCACAACAGAAGCATTTCTTCCCGCTTAGCACGTCATTTCTGTATGTCTAACCACACGATAAAGTGGCAAAACAGCTCCAAGCCATATTTGGATGACGACTACAAACACTGTTTATTCAAGGAAGCCACAATAGTGCTAATAACCAGCAGAAACCGCAACAGAAATCAGGGTACTATTCTGAACAGTTCGTGGAAAAACCTGATCCTCTCTCTAAATCCATCTGAACTACAGCTAGCCAGTAATCACATTACGCATTTACAACAAACACACATGCTTGATAATGAATAAGAACAATAAGTTGTCTCTGTCACGCGAACATGTAACCTTAGCTACTAGATTGTTTACAACGTTTTTATGTTCCTTTCAATTTGCATTTACTAGTTTTTTATGCTTTTCCGTTACGCCTTGAAAAAGATAGACAGTTTGCTAGCGAAACTGGTAGGCAAAGAATGTAAGATGTTTGTACATCTTACATATGGTCAGTATTAAAACAATAAGTTTGTATAGACAACAATGAACAAAGCAAAGGGAGGAGTAGCTGATATTCAATGCTAAACATGAGGATAACCTTCTTGAATAGCAGTTTCGAATGATGTGAACAAACATCAAAAGACATTTGTGTGTTTAGTCCCACAGAAGGTTTATTAATAAAGAAGCGAAGGAAATTTGATTCAGTAGAGAAGGAAGCAATAAGGAAAAGTTGGTCCTTGTTGGAAATCTAAACGGCAGAGCAGGAAATGAATACAGACCCATAGAGATATTTAGGGAAAATTTGTAGAAAAGAGCAAGCTACTAATAATGATAAGCACCTGCTGGATTTCTGTTCAGGACATGGGCTAGTCATTGCTAACAATATTCCAATATAATGATGTGAACAAATTGACATGAAGAAAAGACACAAGAAATAAAAAAAGTGAGTGTTATTGTTGGTGATTATATCTTCATGCAAGCTCAGGAGAGATACAAAAGTACATAGGGAATTTGAAATTTTGAAGTGAACTTGACTGCAAGGATAGAAAAATCAGAACTTCATGGTGGACTCGGGTAGTTGAAGATGCAGTGTCATGGAAAAGAAGAAAGTATATCAAAAGTTTTTAACAAGTAAATCAGCATGTGCTCTGAGAGAGAATACAGTGGGGAAAAAAAAAAAAATGTAAAAACAGCTACGCAAAAGTCACAGAAAGACAATGGTAAGAAAACAAGATAAATACCAGGAAGGTGGCAAAACTTTCTAAACAGAATCAGATATAAAAGTGACATGGTAACTGAAGATAGATATTCTAAATGTCTGGAATTTTGAAACATTAAAAAACGAAATAGGAATGACAGAGTGGTGACTGAAAATATTCAAAAAGAATTATCTCAGGAGAACTACATACTTCTGATGGCCTAGACCAGAAATCGCCAAAGTGGTCGATAGAAAAATATAAAACATTGTACAGGTAATATTTAATTCGGTTAACCTGGATTACCTCCATCCTGATTGACAACGCAATTAAGAGGGAATCATGGAACCAGTGACATGAATAGGACCTGTAAGATGGAGCAAGGTCATGAAAATAGTCATCATCATCAAATTCCAGCCATGTACCCTCACGGGGTATACAGTATATGATAGTACTACATGAAACAATTTACATCATTACTAACTTCCTATCTACAATTTTCCTCCAAATCAGTCTATTACTTTTCAAAACTCCAACATTACCAGATCTTATATTTCTATCGTCTAAGGCACTTTGTACTGTTAGATTGTGATAGAGTGAAAAATTATGTATTCCTATCTTATCACAGTCTAACATGCTTTTCCAAACAAAAGAATGAGATAAATACAATACATTGCCTCTAAGTGTAGAATAAGTATTATGTATATATAAATCAAGTGTGTTCTGTTATGAAAAGGTTAAATAAGTATGTATTTTGTGCCATTCACGAATGTGGTTAATTAATATTGAAGGTATAAAACAGTAACAGAGCATTATAAAAGTTCATGTATCAAAGAATTATTGAATGTAAGCATATATTCAACAGTTGAGGGGGAGTCAAGTCCAAAGGTTATGCGAAGGAGCGTCTCGCCCCAAGTAAACAATGATGTCAGCATACGTGCAATAAGCAGGGCAGAGAATGGACGCTATGACATAATAGCAAGTGTGAGTCGGCCGGACATCGAAAAGGGCAAGAATCGCCGAAAAGTATAGGGGAAATATAAGGGTCGTGCAACCCTGTAACAAGGACTTTTTGTTCCTGGATTTTCCTGGTGTGTTCGCCTTTCGTGGCGGCATGGGGTGCGAGTGCCTCGATGTCGGACGGATCCCGATGGGCAGTCGCGGGTCTTGGTGGCCGTATTCGCTGCGAAAAGAAGCAAGTTCGGCAGTCCACAGAAGGCCTGTTCCTGTAAACCTACAAGGCACTAAAGAATCGAAAAGGGAAAATAAGTAAACTTTGTTTGTGTTATACTGAATAGGAATGAAAGATTTGTGTCACGTTAATATGTTATAGAAGAAGAACATTAATGATCTAGGATAGGATTGTATTGCTAGGACTTTAGAAGAATATTGATTTTACCCTACTATCTGTCGTTGTGTGAATGTTCGCCTTTATATTGAATGAAATTAAGGATATGTTTAGAGTAAAGAATTGGCATAATATAAAGAGATTGTGAAAGATATGAATGTTATCTTGTGTAGTCTGACAGAGCTATGGAGTCTTATAGTGATTGTGATAATAAGTACATGATTCAAGCATTAGCGAAGGTTAATATAATTCATACTTTAGGAAGCTACTATATATTATTTTTGTAGTATAATAGTAGCGTTTGAATTTTATATACCTTGTCTGAAACACCCTTAAGATGGGATTTCATTTAGTGTTATTATGTGTATCAACTTTTGAGTATAACAAACCTTGCTTTTGATTCTAACAAAGACTTTCTGTGATTTCTGGAATCCGATGCACCGCTTATAAAATATTAATGCGAACCTATGTGGGATATTAGAAAAGAGTAAATTTTGGCCACATCTGCAGAGTTGATAGGTATCATTCAGTACTGTCCAGAGATTATCTCTTGGTTGTTAAAGTTTAATAATCTAATAGCGCTAAGTGGCGCAGCAAAACAAATACATTTCTTGGCATTTTACGAGAGGTAAATCTTAGACACTCTGATACTGATTCTATCTCGAGGAAATTCCACTGTCCCTCAGAGGTACCACGTGCTACCCAATAGCGTTTTATGGAAATAAAGCAACAAAGGTTTAAAATAAGTGTGAATAAGAAGAAGTGACACAACATAAATGGCGCAGCCGATAAGGTTAAAATAGTTGTGAACAAGAATTGGACACAACATAAAGGGCGCAGCCGGTAGGATTGTACAATAAAAAAAACTAATTGGATACAACAGTACCATATCAATCCATCTATATCTTAGTCTTCCGCTGGGCCATTTTCCTGCCAACTTGGCAGAGAACACTTGTTTCACTAATCTTTCCACCCCCATTCTGTTTAAGTGACCATACCACCTGAGATTAGCTCTGCTAACGCATTCCTGGATGCTGACAATACTAAGTTCTTTCCTAATATAATTGCTTTTAATATGATATTGCCATTGATGCCATCTGTTCACGCCTCTAATCTTTCTCAGGACTCTCATATCTGCAGTCTCTAGTCTCTGGTCAAGTGTTTTACTTCTGACCCAGCTCTCAGATCCATAAGTTAAAACTGGTTTAATTAGTCAAAACACTAAATTTAATTTAGTGTTTTGACTAATTTCTCTCTTATTCCATATGAATTTATTCAATTGACTGCCTACCATACCAGCTTTGTTGATTCTGCTGTCTATTTCCATATTTAATTTACCATCTTCAGTAAAAATCGTGTCTAAGTAGCTGAAATGTTTTACTTGTTCCACAGGTTCTCCATTCACAACACAGTTGGCATTTTCAATGATTCTGCCTATTTTCATTGTATTTGTCTTTTTATTGCTGACCTTCATACCATATCTATTACAACAGTTATTCAATTTAGTCAGAGAATCTTGCAGACTTGTATCGGATTTATTTAGAAGTATAACATCGTCCGCATAAAGCAAAGAGCTGACATTAACATCTCCAATTTTGATATCATGTTTAATACCACTTTCCTTCATAATGTGATCCATACAGATAATGAATAACAGTGGGGATAATGTACATCCTTGTCTCACACCAGATTTAACATTAAACCATCTTCCTGTACTTCCTTCAATTCTAACTGCTGACTTAACTCAAATCTAAGTATTGCTTGATATAATGCCCTATTGACACCATATAACTGTAGCGTATTGAATAGCTTCTCTCTTGGCACCTTGTCATATGCCTTTTTCAAATCGACAAAACTTAAATACAGATCTGTTATATTCCATTGATTTCTCCACTATTTGTCGTAAAGTGAAGATCTGATCCTGACAGCCTCTATTTGACCTGAATCCAGCTTGTTCTTCCACAATTCTTCTCAACCGTTTCTCAAGTATACTTGCATATATCTTACCATGAACACGCAGTAGGGAGATATCTCTGTAATTCTCGTATTCAGTTTTATTTCCCTTTTTATATATGGGTAGTATTAGAGCTCGACTCCAATCATCGGGAATTCATTCCTCTGTCCAGGCTTTCTGAACTATGCAGTGCAGCCACTGTAAGACTCTTATACCACCATACTTGAGCATTTCAGGTTGAATATCATCTACTACTGCTGCCTTTCCACATTTCAAGCCTTTGATGGCTTTTTCTACTTCAAGTATGGATATGTATTCCTGACTGCACACCTGGTCAGTGTTTTTTTATCACTGTGCTGTCATGTCATCACTGCTTGTTTCATTTAGCAAATTTTCAAAGTAATTACTCCATACTTCAAGGATATATTTTTCTCCTTCTTTTTCATGTCACCTTTATCATCTCTAACTCCTTTTAAAGCACTCTTTCTTCCATTCCTAAGCTTCTTCATCAACCTCCAGAATATTTTTCCACCTTCTTGATATTTATTTTCTATGTTCTTGCCAAAGTTCTCCCATGACTTTTGTTTAGCTAGTTTTACACACTGTTTAGCTTTCTTACATTTGTCTCTGTATTCTCTAAGAGCACAAGCTGACTTATTTGCCAGGAACTTTTGATATGCTTTATTTTTTCCTTCACTGCCTCTTTAACTTCCTGTGTCCACCATGGAGTTCTAATTTTTCTATCCTTGCAGACAACTTCACAACATGCCTCTCTAGCTGAATCAATCGGGGTTTTCTTCCAGGCTTGCCACTGAATCTCAAAGGTTTGGTTCCTGTTCTCAAACACTTTCATTTTTTCTTCAATAATCTTTGTATATTTTAGTCTTCTACAGTTCACATCTGAGAGCTGCTCAACTTTTATTCGCTTTAAAACTTTCTTACATGTCATTCTTTTCGATATCAAATTCAATTTTATCCTGCTCAAGAATAAGTAGTGATCACTTCCAATTTCAAATCCTCTGTACACTCTGGTGTCCTGCACCAGGAAGAAAACATCACTATCAACAATAAGAAAGTTAATGAGACTTTTCTTATTCCTTGCCTCTTCTCTCCATGTGAATTTGTGCACATTTTTATGTTGGAACGTGGTGTTAGTAATAACCAGTCCATGTCCTGAGCAGAAATCCAACAGATATTTGCCATTGTTATTAGCTTTGCTCTTTTCTCCAAATTTTCCCAAAACATTTTTGTATGGCTGAGAATCACTTCCTACTATTTAGATCCTCAACAAGAACCAACTTTTCCTTTTTCATTGTGTCAGTAGCTTTCTCTAGAGCCTCAAAAAATTCCTCCACTTCTACCTTAGTAAAACCTTCTATGAGACCATAGGCACAAATAAGTCTCATTGTCCAGTTCCCCATTCTCATATTTGCCCACATTACTCTACTTGAGACTGACTGCCATTCAAGAAGATTAGCCTCGTATTTTGTGTTGAATACTATGGCTACTCCTTCTTTTCCTTGATTGTCATTGCCTGAATATAACATTTTGTATTTATTGCTCAGAAAGATCTTACCAGTTTTTGTGTTTTTTGTTTCAGTCACCCCTATTAAGTCAATCTGGTACTTATCTAATTCCTCTGCCAGCACCATTTCTTTGCCATTCAGGCTTCTTATGTTAATAGTACCGATCTTTAACTCTGGTGACTTTGAGTTAGTTATGGAGGCCAATCATGTAGGCCAAAATGATGTATTTATCTATAAACGGATGTCGGTGGTTTCCGCACGGCGGCGCGAGATTGCAAACTGTGCATGGTTGCTTATTTACTCATACTTACACGTATTCGATTCCAGTCTCATTTTTGCACATCGACATACATGTGCGTTAATGTTCTAAAATTCATCAACATACATATTATAATTGAATCGTTATTCATTCACGAACTAAACTTCAATATGTTGAAGAGTTGAGCAGGGCTGGTAGTTTTGTACAGACTATATATACCTATAGGAAGATTGCATTATTGTTATTTTGTTATCTAAATTAAATTTTATATATTATTTATCCCTCCTATCAAATATGCAATGTTAAGAAGGACATCAAAAACAAAAACTATCCCTTTGACGTTAAGCCAATATAATAATATATACTATATTATACATACAAGAAACACTGTAATAACCATAAAATAAACAATCTAAAAACTCACAAGCATCTTTTTTCCTTGTCCTATTATAATTACGTAATAGTAAAATAGAGGGGGTCGATAAAAAGTCAAGAAACTCTTAAAGGGGGTCGATGGTCAAAGAAGTTTGGCGACCCCTGGCCTAGACAAAGGATCAAATTCTGAATAACTGGAGTATCTCTCTTCTGTAAAACAATCTAAGAATTGAAGAATGATGTGGACAAAATCAAAAGACATTTGTGTGTTTAGTCCCACAGATGGTTTATTAATAAAGAAGTGAAGAAAATTTGATTCATTAGAGAAGGAAGCTAATAAGAAAAAGTTGGTCCTTGTTGGAAATCTAAACAGCAGAGCAGGAAATGAATACAGACCCATAGAGATATTTAGGGAAAATATCTCTATGGGTCTTGGTAGGAATTTTCCTACCAAGCTCTGTGTAAAATTTAAGAATGCAATACTTGTAATCAGGTTAGCAAAAATTGTGGAAGGAAAACTTAAGAACAAGCTTAGTTAAAGAAAAACAGAGGTGTTTCATTGTGTAGGAGTCTGTGGAGAAAGGACATATTAGAATAACTATTTTTCAATATTAAACTACTCACAAAGAAGTCAGAAAGAAATTATGTTTAAATTCGACTAGTTTCGTTAAAAAACTGTTTCACAAATAGCACAAATAAATTAAAAAACTACAAGCAAAGTAATAAGAGCTAACATTTCTAGTGAAGAATATTTGAAAACTTTTCAAAAATGGAAAGTAACTTAGATGTTTTGTGGAGAAGCAATCTTGCTATTTTCTTTCTTCTCAACCAACAAAATCTCCAATCATCTGAAACCTCATAAACCATCATATCTGCCACTTAAAAAACCAGGTGTTTACAAGATCAGTTGCAGTTGGGGACTAAAATACATAAAAAAGCTGGCAGATCTTGGGAGATATGCTGATTTGAACACATCAAGGACGTTACGAATGAAAGCAGGCACAAATTAGGGTTGGCAGCACATAACATCTAGTAGAATGGCAATAAACTGAAACGCTCCACATTGATTACCACTTTTACTCAAGAGCATTCAAAGAATCAGCTGAAATGAAGTAGCCTCTGAGGCAGGCATGTCAAACTTGGAATTAAGAATTATAAATTCTTACCAAATTAAGAATTATACATCAAGCCGCAGGCTGCAACAGAAAAAAAATCTCGAAATAAAGAGGGAACAGATTTTTTTAATATTAACATTAGAGTTATTAATGTCAACTGAAATAGCCAGGTCCTTTATCCATTGATCATTTTTTAATTTTTCAAATTTATAATTTTTTGATTCTAAAAAAATGGTAATTTCGTCCAGCAATTTGAAGAATCCCTTTTAAAACTTTATGACTGGAAAGCCATTTAATTTCTGTATCATAAGGTAGATCACTATATTCATTGTCTATATCTTCTAGAAAGTTACTAAATTGGCAATGATTAAGCCCACATGCACGAATATAATTTACAATTTTATTGACATTTTTAGTACATGTCCAATATTTAAAACTTGGAGCATAGTGATTGCTGATGAATAATGCAATGAAAATATTGAAAATTATTATTACCTTGTTCTTTGCATTTTTCTTTTAAATTTGTATCAACTCCATTTCTTTTTTCCTTTAAACAACTCCAGTCATGACAGGAGCACCATCAGTTGCAAGACAAACTAGATTTTTAATGGTAAATCGTATTCATTCAAAACTTCCATAAGGGCATCAAAATATCAACTCCAGTGGTTGTATGCATAGGATTAATTTCTAAAAGTTCTTCACTTATGTTTAAGTTCATATCACATTCACGAATAAAAACAGCCAGCTGAGCGATATCCCGTACATTTGTACGTTCATCAATTGCAAGGGAATAGGTCTGAAATGTTGGAATTATTGATTTTAGTTGATTCCTTAAGTTCCCGGCTATATCATCAATTCTGCTAGCAATGGTATTTCGAGATAAGCTTATATTTTTAAATTTCTTTAATTGATCAGGACACAACACTTCAACTGCTTTAATAATGCATTCGTGAATAAATTCCCCTTAAGTGAATGATTTTGACTTGTTTTGCAATTAAATGTGATAACAAATAACTGATTTTTACCGTAGCTCTATTATCTTCAATAGGTTTGATACTTTTGCTGATTTTGAAGTGTCAACTTTAATTCTGACAATTTATCTTCATGAAATTTTGCAACATATTTGTCATAGTTTTCTTTATGATTTGTACTAATGCCTTTTAATATTATATTCTTTGCAAACTGCAATAGAGTTTCTACATATCAGGCATAATTTTTTTTTCCTTGAATACAAAAATATTGTAACTCCCATTTTTCTTGAAAACTATGAATGATTAATTGAAAACTATCAATTAATCGTTTTTTACTCATACTGGTTGAAGGTTTTGACATTATTTTTATAAATTCTTTATTAATTGTAAAGAAAACACCACACTTTCATAGGACTTGAAAATCGCTTGCTAACAACTAGCCTCCGACTGCTGTGGTCAGTGGATGTAGATGTGTACGTAGACTTGCTCATTAAAATTCAGTATTAATGCAGTGGTGTAACAAGATTTTTTGTAATGACAAATAGAACATTATCTCCTTTAGAAATTGCTGAGTAGTTTGGCATATAAAATAATCTTAAGTGGAAACATTAATTTTTTAAATATGTTTATTTAATTCGGTGTTGTCAAAAGTTAAATAACCATATTGGTTACAAAGTTTGGTGGGCGTCATGCGGGCTGTGTGTTTGACATGCCTACTCTACAGTATAACAAAAAACAAGGGATAATTTTACATGAAATCTAGTCTTCTCGTCTTCCTTAATCCATCACAGCACACATATCTGCCAGCAGTATACAGCAACCCAGGAACCAGTGGATGCATGCTTTCCATCGTTTAAAAGTTTTTTCAGGAAACTAGTTGAATTAAAACAATTTCTTTTTGACTTCTTTGTGAGTAGTTTAGTAGCAGAAAATAGTGATTCTAACAAATAGTGAAATCATGAGAATATAACAAGTATTTCAGTTTTGTAGATGTGGAAAAGGCTAATCAAAGAAAAGCTGTTCAAAATGTGACAATTATAAGGTATAAGCAACACATTATATCAAACAATACATAATCTATGTTTAAGCTGTAAATCAGCTGTTAAAACTGAAAGTACAAGATATTTTGATGTAAAATCAGGTGTGTGAAAAGGGTACATATTATATCCTGTTATTCATCATCCACATTATGAAGGTAAGTGTCATTAGGCCTGATAAAATTGCAATGTTAATTTCAGCTGTTTACTTTATGCACATGATGTTCTTAAATAAATCCAGCAGAATCCTGCAAGATTCCTTAACTAAACTGAATAACTGTTGTAACAAATTTAATATGAAAATTCACAATAAAATGACAGACTATGAAAATAAGGAGAACTTTGAAAACTTCAGCTGCATCCTAATAGGAAACCCACAGAATAAGTAAACAGTTGAGCTATTTAGGCATAACTTTTAGTGAAAATGGCAAAGTAAATAAGAAAACAAACAACACAATTAGAAAATGAGTATGGCAGGAAGTGAAATGAATAAATTATATGAAATAAGAGAAAAATCAGTCATACTGTATACTGAGCTCGAAGATAAGATATGAGAGTTGTCAGGAAAATTGGGTAGGCGTATAGATGGCATAAATAGTAAAATCATTATAAATAAAGTGATTAGGAAGGAACTTGAGACTGTTAGCATTCAGGAATATGTCAGCAGAGCTCATCTCAAAGTAGCATGGTCACATGGGAGAGAAAGGCAAATAAAAATGTCAGGAAATGTATCCAGAGGAAGAGCAAGATTAGGTGGATTGATACATATGTATCTATTATTCCTGTATGTAAGATATTCCTAATATGTAAGAAGGTGCATGCATATCAGGAATCTGATGATGACTCAGCATCTTTCAATTTGAGGATGTTCACAAACCATGGGTCTTTCTTTATATCAGTTATTCTTTAATGTCACACATTGTCAAGGATTTGAACACACTTTATTTAGAATGAGCAATTTTTGCATTTCCAGTACTGAAGCAATGACAGATATTCAGAAATGAATATCTGTCAATAAAATTTGCATAATAGAAATAGAAACAATAGAAAGTCGCAAAGATAGAAAAGGATAACTCACTTCATTTCTATATGGTTTAACATAAACTGTCCACTGATGAGTATGACCATCCTCTTCTCTCTTTTTTCCAAAGTAACGGGCAACATTCCCATAGACTACCGGTTTAATAATTGTAACCCCCTGAAATAAATCAATAATCACTATTTTGAAAGTAAAAAGATATAAAAAAAATTCTTAATAGCAATAATAACAGCACAATCAAAGTAATTTTTATATGATACTTAAATATTGATTTCTTACAGGATATTTATATGGTCCTATACACCTCTCACTCAAAAAAAAAGGGGGAACCCCCCTTTTTGAGTCTTCAAAATTCGAGTCATCAGAATTCAAGGAGAATCGGCCAACCAGTCCAGAACTCCGGGGGGGGGGGGGTATGTGCCAGGGGTGCAGAACCCATTTAGAGTCTTCAAAATTCAAGTCATCAGGAATTCAAGGAGAACCGGCCTAACATCCGGTCTCTCGGGGGTGGGGGAAGCTGTAGGCACCAAGGGCGGTATCCCCCTTCAAGTTTTCAAAATCTGAGTCATCAGAATTCAAGGAGAACCATCCTGCCAGTCCGGAACTCGGGGAATTGAGTGCTATAGGCCCCAGGGGGCGGCTACAGCGACCCTCCTATTCATAGCGCCAGCATTATGTCCATCCTCACTGGCCTGAATTCACATAATTGGATTCTATGAGAATACCTTTACAAAGTCTAGCAATATAATGGCAAAGCTATTTACATAATCAAACTCATCTGTCACTTTATTGAAGAAAGTAAGTAAATTGTAAAAATAAAAGATCTCTTCACCATGCTGCTCCCACCTCCATATTCACTATCTGTGTGTTAAGGCTTAAGTGATGGGAGAAATTCATGTCAGAAGTTTAATGGAGTGAAACACCACTGAGAAGAGATTAAAAATAACATTTAATTCTTCCAACATTTTGTTTTAGTTATACATCTTCAAGGAATACAATATGAAACTTAATACACACAAAACTAAGTGAAACATGTGGAAGAAAGACTAGAGTCCTAATTACCATATTTCCCCAAAAATAACACCTAACCGGAAAATAAGCCTCAGCATGATTTTTCAAGATGCTCGTAATATAAAGCTCTACCCTAAAAATAAGCCCAAGTTAAGATCGTCAGCCAGACGGATGCATTTAGTACATCCGTTGCAACACACAACGTACATATTGAATTATAAAATAATAATATTAATATATAATTAAATATAAATAAATAATAATATAAATTATAATTAAGTATTTGTAAATACCCAAGCAGGTGCCTTTGGATGAGAGGTAAACACCTATGTAAACAGATGAACTCAAGACTTATTGTTGAATTCAGGCCAGATTTCGGAGTTTGGAGAATTATGACGATGTTCCAGAAAAAGATGACACGACTGTATTTGAATAAATGTAGATTTTTTTTACATGAATAAATGTAGATTGTTGTACATTAAAAAATAAGACATCTCCTGAAAATAAGCCCTGGTCTTATTTTCGGAGAAATATGGTAGGCGGGACAACCCTCAATAGGCACCTATGGAAATTGAGATTTCCAAGTACAGTTATACCCCGAGTTAAGTAACATGCGACTTACATAAATTCGCAGTTACGTAACAAATCTATTAGCGCGTATGGACACGTGTTGAATGGGAAATTTTATACTAAATTTAATTTATTCAGGATTCAACAAGAATTAGAAAACAATTAAGAGATACTTGAGCTTTAGTATAGAAACTGATTGTGAAAAAAGCATACAATGATTATTTTATGTAAAGATACAAAGCATAAATCAATTATGTCAATATTTCTATGTAAAGAAGTATGTTTTAGCAAGTTGCAACGACAATATTATGTTCTATGTAAAATGTATGTAATATAAGGGTCAAGGCGCTTGGACGAGTGTTACGCTTGCGGCAGCGTAAATTATCGGAAAGTGGCTCATGCTCGAATTCACAGAATACGCTGCCCTAAGGGAACATGGTGATCCGGATGGACTAGCGGAAAAAGAAGGTGAGTGTCGGGCAATGTTTCGTAAGAAAAAAAGAGAGCGCTAAAGGTGCAAAAAAAAAAAAAAAAAAAAAAAAAAAAAAAAAAAAAAAAAAAAAGGGTTGCCCCCCCCCCCCCCCCCCCCCACGAAGAAGGCTTTTTGATCATGACACTTTCGCCCATGCTCAAGTCGTGACAGTTTGTTTTTGACCTACTCTTCTCAGATGAGCGGTTCTATTCTCATCTCGTGATGGATTGGCAGCCATAGTTCCCATATTCGTGCCCGCGATGTGGAATAGGATCACTGGAAACGGAACCAGACCAACGTGGACAGATCACCAGCCGTGCTGAAAGAGGCAAGTGAGAAGTACACCATGTATGACCACATGTGTAAAGGTAATTCTACGATGGTCCAAACTAAGTTTTCAAGGAATGAGAACCCAGTACTGTATGCAGAAAGTGGACCATCTTAGTAAAGTAATGTTTTATTTTCCCTTATGTTAGATGAGAAGCATGCTGTAAAATAAGTGTGAATTGCAGTTAAGTGTGAACGAACATTCTAGTGAGGGACTTTAGGTGATTAGCGTTAACTGCAAAGGTCTAGAATATATAGGTATAGGTATCTTTGTCTCAGATTGTGAATAAAGTAGAGTGTGATAATTATGATTTGTAGCCTTTAACATAGCTTGATAGGATAAATTGAGAAGATTAGAGTTTTGATATATGTATTGTGTAAGTCAAATGATGGAATCTTAAAAGTAGCCTATGTTAAATTTCCAATTAAGTTCCAAATATCAATGATAGCTCCTCACCTGAGTATGACTTTAATATAATAGTCAGAATGAATGTAACTATGTACAATTTAGTGATCTTAATAAATGTTCTTTATGTTTTAACCTGAAATTAGATGCCTGAATTCAACTCATCGCTCATAAATTAAGAACCTAATGTGGAGAATAATTGAATATTTATAGGCCACGATTGCAAACATCATTGAGTATAATTAGATAATTAGGTGCTGAAGGATAAGTGTAGGGATAATCACCTCTGTATAATTTTTGAGAGAAGTTCCTTGGTTAAGGATTCCTCCTAACCTAAGAATACTGGCTGGCACAGCAGAACAAATTTGCCAGTATCTGACGGGGAAACAACTCCAGACAGCAATTACAAGGGACTTGTCTCCAACAAGGAAATAGGCCCTTTGTCCGAGAGTTCAATACACGTGGTTACTCTAAGTAGTCGGCCAAGTAGATAGATAGTCTTCATAGTTTAGCACCATAGCTTGTGTTAAGATAGGATTATCAGGGTAATCAGTTTAAGGCAGAAATAAAGTAAATTGATTAACGCAAGGATGAGATGTTGAATATAGATATAGAATTAAAATAAAGAATTGACGGTAGATATTGAAATTAAAAAAAAAGAATAAAATATAAATACATTGTTAAATATAACACGTTTGCAGCTTTGTGCAGGTGCATCTTGGACAGCCTTATTGCAGTACAGTTAGTAGATGCCTCGCACGGTTAACTCAGTCACTTGTTATCACAGCTAGTTTCACTGTTTTTTTTACCCTTAAAATGGAATGCAAACTCAAAACTGAATGCACTGGTAATAAATCTAAAAAACGAAGGTCTGCAATTATTTTAGAAGAAAAGTTGAAAATAATTCGTATGTACAAAGGCGGGAAAATTCTATCAACAATAGCTCGGGAAATAAATTGACCCATTTCGACAGTGAATACAATAGTGAAAGATAAAGTTTGCATTGTTGAAAGCACGAAAGGTGCAGTAGAGTTGAAAAGGGCATAATTATTACCAAGAAGAGACTGAGTCCAACTGTAAAAAAATAATGTAATACAGCGGTATGAGTAGCCATTGAACATTTTGTTGTATGTATGTAATTTACAAATTAGACTTACGTAGAGGTTTACAGGACACATTACTTACGTAACTCGGGGTGTAACTGTATCAGTGTTACTCATATTTTGAAAAGCTTTCTGCAACCATATTTATTCAAATTAGGCTGATTTTTGAGAGCAGTAGTAGATTGTAAAGACCGTCTTCTAAATTTTCTGTAGTGAGCATGGTCTGCAAGGCACAACCGACCGCAGTAATGATTGCACATGCATTTTTAATGTTCTTTCATGTGGATGGTGGCTGATCCTATTTATCCATAGTAGACCAACTCGCAGGAACATGGAACTCTACATACACCACTAACTGAGACAGGGAGCTCGTCCTAAGTGAAGCAGATAAGGGTAGCTAATTTATAAGTGGGACTTGAAACTTATATAGAAAGGTTGTATTTTTTTTTTTTTTTAAGAATCTTATTATTTCTTCTGATGTGCCTCAAACATAGTGGTAGATGATAGCATTACTAAAATCTTTCTGAAGGAGAGGTCGTGAATTAGGGGAAGATCGATTATTGTTTTGATACTAAGGGAATTGTAGATATTAGACAGAGGTGAGGTGTATATAATTGAGTACTGTTGCAAGAGAGCCCTCACTAAAACAAAGGTTATAGGATATATTGGTTAATATTTTAATGATACCATTTTGTTGAGATGGGATGGATTTGCTGTATACTGAAAAGGACATTATCATTAGTCAGGTATGTTACCAAGGTGTCTAGAAAGGTAGACTTTTCTTAGTTTCCTTGTCCATTGTAAATTAGTTTTGTGAAGTCTATTGAGGTAGGAAGAGTATAATGTGTCTGGACCATGAGACCAAATAGAAAACACACCATCCATATCTTAGACAGGTAGGTTTGAGAGGAGATGAGCTGAAAGCTTGTTTTCAAAATCTTCCACAAAAAAACTGGTAAGAGGAGATGAGAGGGGAGAACCTGTAAAGGCAATCCCTCTATCTGTATATAAATTTTGTCTTCCAAGAGAAATATCCAGAATGAATAGAAAAGAAAACTGTGACATCAGGAGGGAAAATTTTTTTTTATGAAGTAATAAGGTTTCACTCAAGGATATGACGTCGAATGTCATTCATCCTAGTGAGCTTTGATATCATCTCACAGTTCACCAACATTCCCTTATGACAACTTATTACTTAAAAAAAAGTTTTCCCTCCTGGCATGATAGATCTCTTTTCCTTCACTATTCATTCTGGATATTTCTTTTGGAAGAACAAATTTTATGAACATCTATGGGTTCTCCCATCTCCACATCTTTCTATTTTTTCATGGATCATTTGGAAAAACAAGTTTTTGACTCAGCCCTCTCAAAATTTCTGTATGGAAAAGATATGCAGATGATGTGTTTTCTATTTGGACTCATGACCTAGACACATTAGATTCCTTCCACAAGTCTTCACCCTAGAAACTAATTTACAATAGATAAGGAAACTAATAATAGTCTAGCCATTTCTCTTGGAAGAACAAATTTTATGGACAGATAGAGGATACTCTCTATAAGTTCTCCCATCTCCCACATCCTTCCATTTTTTTTATGGATCATTTGTAAAACAAGTTTTTCCTTGGTAACATGCCTAACTAATGGTAACCTATCCTTTTCAGTATACAGGAAACCCAACCATGCACACATAGATATATGTTCACAAACTTTCCCATTACCTAATTTGTGTTTCACAAGTCTTCTCATACTGTACTCTCATATGTCTCTGTAACTGAAATGAAATATTAGAATAATTAAATATTATTTTTAATCCTTTTTCAGAGCTGTTTCACTCCATTAAACTTTTATCACGACCTTTGTACTTCTATTCGTATCCAATCATTCCTGAATTATATGGCTTTAACTTTCCTAATACCATACAATAACCACTTCTGAGTTGCTAATCAGTCCAGAACTGTCTACGTGTCTTGAAGCATCCTTCCCATAACAACTATGTGGCCTTCTTTCCACATCCTTAGAATAAACTAGAGCTGAGACTTGGTGCTATTTTTATTGCACTTTCTCATAACACGTCAGCCATTCATCAACACCTTCACATCCCTAACTTTATCAATTTCCTGTAGTACAGCACCATCTCATAACAAGTGGGAACATTTCATTTGGATATAATATAATGCATCCAAGTATACACTTTGCAAGTGTATACTTGGATAGTATACACTTGCAAAGTGATCACTGAGTAATTCATTTTGTTTCTGCCACTACTGTTATTTTATGGGATACTCCATGGGGTCCAAAGACTCACCACAGAAAAACACTATTCACATTATAACTATCATCTCTCTCCTAGAAAGCACTCCCAACTGACTTCGGAAACTCATTCACTACTCTCCATGCAAAAACTAGCCCTTACATCTTTGCATGTATTGGAAGCTTAGTGGAATGAAATGAGAAAGAATTAAAATTACTTTTTAATTCTTTGTCTCAGTCAGAGTATAGTATAAGACTTGTAATACACATAAAAGGCAAACACATGAAACACATGAATGAATAAATCTAGTCCAAACTAGGTGGGAGTGTGCCTTGTAAACACCTGCTGACAGCCTAGGATATAAACTAGGATCTCAAAGTATTAGCATTTTCCATATTTTATGAAGTTTTATGCAACCATATCAATTCAGGTTAGGATGATTTTTGAGAGGAGCTATAGATTCTAAAAACAGTCTATCTCATTTAAATTGGTAGCTATGGAACATGGTCTGCAAGATCCAAATGATCACAGTCATGACTACAGATGTAATTTTTATGTTTTTCTATGTAGATGGCAACTTATCTTCCTTTTTGTCCATAGTAAGTCAACTTGCAGGGACAGGGTACTCTCTATACAAGAAGAACTGAGACACAGAGAGCATGGAGTTGGTCCTTAGTGGAGCAGATAAGGATAGCTAGTTTCCAGTAGGGCTTCGAAGCTTTCAGGCTATTTTTTCTGATATGCTTCAGATGCAGGGGATAGTGAAAGCATTACTAAGCCTTCTGAAGAAAATGCCATGGATTAGGGGAAGCCTGTTTCAAAATCTTCCATGAAAAATTTGGCAGGAGGAGTGAGAGGGTGGAACACATACAGATACCCTCCATCTGTTTGTAATTTTATTTAACTACTATTTAACTTTTTAAAATATTAAAAGGTTAAATAGTATTTTTTTATTCTTTCTCAATGCTGTTTTATTCCATTAATCTTTCAACATGAATTCTTCCCAGAACTTAAATCTTAACACACCTATACATCATTGCTAACTGCACTTTTAATAAATTTCCAGGGATGATTTCTGTCCCCAACTAGTCTAGTTCTGAAATATTTCTTCTGCATCAATCCATATCTACTGTCACAGAAAGCATTCCATAGAGCACTCATCATCTTAGTCACTTGTCTCTGGATCTTTTCCACCACTTTCTCATCTCAAAAAACCCAGACAAACAGACCTGAGCACAAGTAATTATCCATGGCTATATCAAGGCCTTATAAAAAAAAGAATAATCAATTTTCTGGAGTACCTTTCCATCAATGTGGTATACACATAGCTTGTAATCTTTTTATCTCAAAATATATAACTTGACACTTTTCCACATTAAACTGGAATCCATTATATTTTGCCTATATAATTATTTAAATTTAGGCTATTTAAATCATTCTGTAAGCTCTCTACATAATTTTTGCCTTCATGACATCTTGATTAACCATTATGCTACTTAATTTTGCATGAAGAATTTTAAGGTTTTAGGTGCACCACCCCAAATGTGTGAACAGTATTCTAAGGATGAGCAGATTTGGGATTTATATAGGGTTAGTAGCTGCATAGGTGTAAAATTACTTCTTGAGTAAAAAAGAATGCCTAGTTTTTTTTAGAAGCTGAGGAAGTTATTGATGTGATGTGTTTGTGCCAAGAGAGATTGGAGATAAATGTCAGTCGGAGGAGAGAGAGTTCATCTTATCTGGTGATGTGTGTAGATTATTACCGAGGATGAGGGAAGGTAAGATGAGATCCCTTTTGCAAGAGAAAAGGCAGGACAAATGTGTCAAAGGAGAGGATCTCTTTGGCACATGCTTCACCCATCCTGAGATGAGTGGAGAGTGCTATCATTGGCTAAGCTATGGATAGGATTTGTAGTGACAGAGTAGATCATTTATGTATAAGAGAAAGAGAGTAGGTGAGAGAACGGAGCCCTGAGGTATTCTTGCATTGGTGGCAAAGCTCAAAGAGACAGGGTGCCATCCATCGTGACATGTGGTGAACAACCAGAGAGAAAGGTGGCTAGCCAGTTACAGAGGATGGCAGGTAGATCTCAAGGAAGGCAATTTGCAAAACAGGCCTTGATGCCAAACATGATTGAAAGCTTTGGAAATATCAAGGGCAAACATTTCTCCAAACCTTTCCACGACACACATGTCCAGTGGTGAGTAATAAAGGCTAAGATATCAGCCACAGATCTGCATTGACGGAATCAATACTGGTGGTCGCTGTTCAACTGGTGGGCTTCTGGGTAGTGAAGAAGTTGATCATTGATAACTTTCTTATTATTTTGGAGATGACTGAGGTGATGGCAACTGGTTGGTAGGCTTTTGTTTCCCTTCTTTTAGAATGGGTTGGATATACGAGTTTCTATGAGATGGAATAAGCATTAGCTCTGGAGCATGCTTGAGTACAATAGGAGAGATGTCATTGGGACCACTTTGACAACTTTGTAGTGTTTACGTTGTTTAATATTCTTCTTATGTCTTTCTGCTGAAAGGCTACAGGAGGCATGTGGAGCTCACTTGCTGGTATGGAAAGAGGAGATTTGCCTTCATTGAGGAGAATAGTGATGCTAGGAGGTTGGCTTTTTCTTTAGGTGCTGTGGCACCCAAAGAAATTCAGATGGTGCCATGGCACCATCTGAATGAGAGTGCAGGTAAGCAGAAGTTGTGTCCAATGGCTTTTGTGAGGGACCACAAGGCATGGCTGCCATTTAAACAAGAGACGAGTTTTCTGCTAGTGGCTTTTATGAAGTTGGATTTGCTGATAGCTAATTTTTATTTATTGCATGCTTCTGCATAGGCTGAGTTTTTTTCTTCAATTGTTTTCATACATCTGCTTGAAAAGTGGACAGGAATTTTGGATGGAATGAAGGATTAATGCCTTCATGCCACTGAGGATGACTTCTATGGCTCACTCAGTGCAGGTGTCTGGGTCAGAAGAGCAGAAGCAATAGTCATGCCATGGGAAAGAAGAGTACCAGTTCTGGAGATCATCCCACTTTGTATCTTGTAGTGCGAGAAGACATGAGGTTGGGTGTGGTTGGAGGAGGATATTCTGTGAGACTGGAAACTTGCACTAGATTGGGTCTGAGTAAATCTCCTATTTGATTAACAGGAGCTTATGATATTTCAGAACCTTAATGTAGATATGACCATAGGATTAGAAAAGATATCATCCTGTATGTGTCTGTTATGAAAACGTGCATGGGAACTGGCAGCTCCACTGGCCAAGCTGTTTAAGTCTCAAGTAGTGGGAAGGTGTAATGGGAGTGGAAAGAAGATAAAATAGTTCTATCACATAAAGGAAACTACAAGACAGTAGAAAATTACAGAAAAATATGTATCTCAGGAGTGCTGGTTAAGGTATTGGAAAAGTTGATAAGATGCACAAGTCAGAAATGGGTGGACAGGAATATGATGCTATACCTCATACGGTATCATATTCCTGTCCAAGTAAATTGTGAAAGGTAGGTTTAGCCTTACTAATCTGCTCACTGTTTACAACAAAGGGTGGTAACCAAATTTTTTTAAACAAATTTTACAACCAAATCCTTATATCAAATTTTTACTTTAAACCACCGAACTAGCCATACAGATCAAATACATCAAGATATATGCTTTATATCCATATCATTTTTTCCATAATATCCAAAGGTTATATTTAATTCAATGGACATTCACATCCATGTAATTATGGATGTATATACCATCCAGGCCAGTACTGTGGTTAATGAGTTCAAACTGTTACTTCATACAAAAGATTAATTGCATCTTTGTGCAAGTAAAGTTCTTAAACTTTGTATTTAATTGTACTATTAGTCCAAAGTCATTTATTTATTTTATACTACTGGATTTCTGTAAGCCAAGCAAGTAAGTTAACATTTTGGATTGGTAAATCTTAACCTTTTACAATACCAAATATATCCCATTTGCCTTAATGGTAACTGCTCTTTTCACATGAGTAAAGTACATTTCATTACATTACAACCATGTCTCATACAGATATAAAAGGAAGCATATGGTCTTCTAATCTTCACAGATAAATATAAAAAATAAAATGGGCTATACTGAAGAGCACAACGACTTCTGACGTGGAACAATCATAGGATGCCACCTTTGCAACAACTCAGTTTGGGAAATTTCTGCACATACTAGGCCATATAATATAGAGCAAGACTGGTGACAAAGACTAGGGTACAAAAAAAAAATGTTTGCCCTTGGTTGAAACTTACTACCAAGTTCCAAAATGCCCCTGAAAGCAATGCCAGCACAGTAACTGTTTGTCAGGAGCTGAAGAACATGGGTTTCTATCAGAGGCGAATTCTCCACACTTGCTGTGCAAACTCATTACTTGAGAAAGAAGTAATATTTATTTGTTAATAAATGCATGCATTTATAAGCATTCCATTTAGGTTTTTATTTTTGTAGACAGAAGACATCTTAAGTTTGCGTGGCAATAATTGAGCTTTGCATTGTGTATCGAAAACCGATGCTTGCTTGTCTAGTCTATACTACCTGCTTGATCGGTTGTGGGAGCTTCCAGGTCCTCGCTACAGCACTGTGATTTCATAGCCATTTCTGCTCCCTCCAAGTTGTCTCACTGTTGCTTAAACACAGGCTATACGCAGCTCTAGCCAGCCTTTACAAGTGTGAGTGATGTTTAAGTTAACTGCTTTGTAGGGGACTGTGTATGTAAGCTGCTGCATTTATTAGTTTTCTGTTAATTTTGAGGCGCTAAGATGGATACCGGACAGTCATTAGAGGTGTGCATTAAGAAATCCCTTTTCCCGAAGAAAAATGATATTGTAAAGAACAGCAGGCCATGTCCGTCACTGCCAAATTTAAAAACTCATCACAAGGAAAAAACAGAGAATATGTTCGCTCATTCAGTGAAGGTCAGTACAAGAATACTCACTGGTTAGCAGATCAAAGAAATTGAATAAGTTGTTTTGTTGGCCTTTTTCTTCTGTTTTCTAGTGATAATAGGGTGTGGTGCAAAAGTGGTATTAGCAACTTACAACACTTTGACATTATCTATTACCAGGCATGAAAAATCTGCCAACCATATTAAGTGTTTTCTTCAATTAAACAGCTTTGGAAGAACAACAATTGATCACCAGCTTGATAAACAGAAATGTGTCAGAGATGTACTGCATAATAAAAGGTGAAAAAAAAAAATCGCGAAATTCTGAAAGGCTTAATAGATGTTGTCCATTACTTATCAAAGCAAGAGCTACCATTTCGTGGTCATGAAGAGTCCCTGATGTCTGCAAACAGAGGAAATTATGTACAACTTCTTGATCTAATAAGTCAGTATGATCCTCTTTTGGCAACTCATTTGAAGGAGTCTTTTTTAAAGGTACATCTTCAGCTAGTCAGAACGACTTGATTGCTATAATTACCTCAGTAGTTATGGAGGTAATAGAGAAAGAAAGAGATCGAGCAAACTGACTTTATGGCACTAATTATGGATGAAACTTCTGCCATCATAAACAAGTCTCAGCTTTCGACTGTTCTTCGTTACATTGAATGCAACAATGAAGTTCACGAAAGATTTCTGGATTTCACTGATGTGAGCCGAGATCGATCCACTGCAGCACTTTTCAAACACACAAGTGCAGTTCTGAAGGAGTACAAGTGTGAGAAAAAAACTTGTGGCTCAGACATATGATGGTGCTGCTGTCTTAGCCAGTTAAGTGAGTGGTTTAAACAAATGGATCCAAGAACAGTATCCGCGTGTGACTTTCGTGCATTATTACAGCCATTTGCTGAATTTAACACTACAGCAATCTGCTTCCAACATCAAAGAGTGTACAGTGTTCTTTCAAACTATGTTGGTCTTACTGCTTTCTTCTCAAGTCTACAAAGAGGAGAGCTGCTCTTAAGAACTTTTTTGAAAGGAAATTGCCCACTGCAGAGCCAACGAGATGGAACTTCACTTCGCATATTGTGTACACTGTGAAAGAGAATTATGGTATGATACAGGCAATCTTTCAACACATTTTGGATGCTCCAATGACTGGGACAGTGACACAGTTTTGAAAGCACAAGGTTTTTTAACTTTCTTACATACGTTTAACACTCGATTTCTACTGGTAGTATTTTCAAAGCTTTTCTCATTTTCTGATGTTGTCTTTAAAATTTTGCAAACCAAATCTCAAGATATAAGGTATTGTGCCAAAACTATTGAAGAATTCTCTTTAAATATTCAGACTATGAGAGAGGAAGGTTTCACGAGTATTTATGATAATGTTATACGTGATATGTTTGTGAAGGGGAACCAAGTCATAAGAGATGTCATGTGTGCGATGACTCAGAAGAGTTAAGATTTAAGCATCATTTCAATGAAATCCTGGACAACATCATGTTACAAATTCAAGAGACGCTTCAAATCTACTGCAAATTTTCAGTTCTTTTCTCTCCTTAATTATGATTTTTTTTGTAAGCTACAGAAATAAATTCTCTGAAAGCGATGTAACATGCCTGACAAAAAACCTATGGATCATTATTCGATATAGTTCGCTTAAAGGCTGAACTAATTGTAATGTACGTATTGTCTGAATTCAAAGACAGAAGCATTTCAGACTTAATGAATTTCATGCACACCAATAAAGTGTACTTGGGTATGCCTGAAGTTTTCAAACTCAAAGTTGGTAGTAAGTATTCCTGCCACGACATCCTACGTGGAACACTCATTTTCGGCGCTAAGGTGCATTAATACATACTGTAGTCAACCCAAGGACAAGAAAGACTGTATCGTTAGCCCTTTTATGTATCGAGAAAATGTTGCTTGGGAAAATTAAGTTATAACCAACTTTTTATGGCAATGTTATTGACCAGTTCATAAAGAAGAACTATAGGGTAGAATTTGAATTCGAGTAGGTCAACTAAACTGAAACAGAAAGAATATCATTTGTAAAATAAATATTTTCAAAAAATTTATTCAACTGGTATCCCCCCACCCCAATAGAATGGAAAAAAGCAATTGTGATTACTATCTTTAAAAAAGGTAATAGAGATAACCCTAAAAACTATAGAGGTATCAGTATACTAAATTCCTGTTACAAAATATATAGCAGAATCTTAAATAGCAAACTAATGAAATATTCCGATCATGTATAGACCCGGCCTTTTGCCTAAAATTAATAATAGAGAAAAGAAGAGAATATAATTTAGAAACACATATTGCATTTATTGACTTTGAAAAAGCATTTGACAAAGTTAAAAGAAACATTATTTAACATATTAAAAGAAAGATAAATACCAAATAATATCCTAAAAGCTATCACAAGTATATATGAAAATAATCAAATACAAATAAGATTAAATCACGAGCTATCATATATGAGAGAGATAAACCAAGGGGTCCGACAGGGATGTCCCCCTCTCAGCAACTCTTTTTAATATTTACTTAAATGAAATAATAATAAAATGGCATAACAATTTACATCAAGGAATTAAACTTTCTCCTACAGTGAATTTAAACACTCTCCTTTTTTTGCCGACGACCAAATAATAATTACAAATTCTGAAGATAACTTACAGAAAGCTATTTTAGATCTAAATGAGATAGTCAAAGATTATGGCATGATAATATCAACAAAAAAATCAAAAACTATGGCCTTTAAAGGACAAGGTCCAGCAAGAACTAAAATAGTAATAGATAACAAGATCTTAGAACAGGCGAATTCATTTAACTTCCTAGGATGTATGATCACATATGAAAATGAAAAACATATAAACGTAAAAATTGCAAAATATTTAAAAATAACAAGTATTTAAACCAAACCTAGTTCAAAAACAAACCAGACTAAAAGTATACAATACATTAGTCCTACCAGTCTTAATGTATGGAAGTGAAATCTGGACAATAAAACAAAAAGACAAAGATTAACAACAGCAGAAATGAAGTTTATGAGAAAAACTGCAATGTATACCCTATTTGATCACAAAAGAAATAAGAAATTATGAAAGAATTAAACCAAGAACCAGTAATAGAAAAAATTAAAAAATATAAACATAAATGGATGGAACACAATTTCATTCAAAGAATGAAAACAGAAAGATTACCAAAACAAGCCTTAAAGTACAAGCCATTAGGAAAAAGAAAACCAGGACGACCTCTCAAACGATGACTTTTAAGGCCGGAACAGGCCATGCTAGACCTAAATCCTTGATACGGATGATGAAAATAAATGTTGTATTTGTATGATTAAATGTACATAAATTTCTAAATATATAGTTTTAAATGGTCAGTAATTCATTATTCTGCTAATCAGACTTCAATCGCACCTCTCACTCCCTGAATAATAACAAGAGCAAGCGTGAATTTCAAGACCAGCATTCTCCCCTGGTTTCCATGGTTGTACAGCTGCACAGAAGCCTACCATCAGCAAGGGCATTGCCAAGTGTCATATGGAGTGGTGTAAAGCTCACAACCAATGGATTCAGGAACAGTTGAAATGAGTTCTATGAAGTGATGAATTATGCTTTACCATCTGGCAGTCTGACAGATGAGCCTGCTTTTGGCATATCCCAGGAGAATGCTATCAATCTAAATGTGATGTGCCAACTGTGCAGTTTGGTGGAAGAGGTATCATGGTCTAGAACTGTTTTTCATGGTTTGGGCTAAATGTCCTAGTTCCAGGAATGAAGAATGCGAACCCTGCAGCTTATAATGACATTCTACAAATTTCCAACTTTATAGCAACGGTTTGGTGAAGGCCCTTTCTGTATCAATGTGACAATGCCCTTATCAACAAAACAAAGTCTGTAAAGGAACAGCTTGATGAGATGGGTATTGACAAATTTGACTGGCCCGCAATGAGACCTGATCTCAGCTCCATAGAACACCTGGGATAAATTGGAATACTGAATCACCTGAAATCAGTAACTGACCTTGCTAGTGCTCTTATGGAAGGGAATTATCACAGAAACATACAAAAATCTAGTATAAAGACTTCCCAGAAGACTGAAGACTGTTACAGCAGCAAAGGTTTGACCAACTCCATTTTAATGACTGTCAGATAGTGTACCCTACCAGTTAATGCTATATTTTTTCAACTAATATCCATGACTATTACACATTACTACACAGAATGGGTTTCTAAAATCCAAATATATGATACAAAATTATTTCTTACTTTCAGTTTCCTTATAATAATACCATAATATTTAACCAAGATTGTTAAACAGGACCTGCCTTTAACTAAATTACATTTCATTTTGTTCACAATTTCACTAAATTTAATTATTTTTTTAAGCTTCTCTTTACATTAGTCCATTTTTCCTGCCACAAATGTTAAACACACACACACCTTTATTGAGTGACACTGTTATTTCACAAACAGTCTTCTCAAAAGAACTCTCTGAAAGAAAAAAAAAATATTAAAGCTAAGACAACATTTCTGCATCGCAAAGTTATAACTCAAAACCAATCAGTAATGACTTAGTGGTTTACCTTGTCACTAGCTGGGCAGGCAAGAGACAAGTTCAACTCTGACAAGCCTGATTGATTGACTGAATGGATTGCACCTCAACTCTCCAACAACAGACAAGCTGGTCATGGGTTTGAATCCCACTGCAAGCATGGTCATTTTATAAAATTTCATTTGGTTGTAGATAAATTTCAACATCTAGTGTGAAATCACCACAGTGCTTACAGGAGGTCTGAAGTAGCTTGAGAAAGTGCCATGTTTGATCTCTAAAGCAGGGTTTCTGAATTATCTAATTCATACTCCGCTCAAGTTTCTTATATATGATACATTTACAACCTTTCATGGAAGGGATCCTAATATAAACAAAATATATAAGCAACACACACCTCTTTCTTGCTTTTCACTTAATGAATCATACCTCTGAAACTTAGAAACAGGATTTTTGATGATTAATTGATCCATTAGTGCCTACTGCCTTGGGTGAAGATTATTACATCTGATGAGAAGATTAATGGCTTGCATCTTGTATCCATGTTATTTAAATTATTCATTTTGAAGTGTATTTCATCTTCTTTTTCTGATTAGAGAATAATATACAAAAAATATTTCTTAACCAATTTTTTTTGGTCACAAAATCAAGAGCTAGAAGTAGAAACATACCTTTACTCTACCACCTGAATCTGGCCCAAATTCTGCCATTTTGGATTTCAGTACTGCCATAATGAAATAGATGCATTTGACTCCAAAAGGAAAATTATCCTGTTCAGCACAATCATGATGGAACTATAATCATGAACAACTATTAGCATTAAAAATTTTACTCAGTTACCAAGTAGTAATTTTACTCAATTATTCACACACAAAAAGAAACTGATAGAGTAAGTTTATCTTTCAGATAAACATGTTCTAGAAGCCAGTAACGTTCTACTTTAACATTAATGTAAAATGGAATGAGAAGGGTCAATAAATTAATAAAGAAGTTAAGAAGCTGGTAATTAATTTATGTATCAACATGCTGTGCATGAGAGGAAAGCAGCACATATTGGTCAAAATGGATAGAGATCTAATTCTGCAAAAACTAGTAACATTCTACTGTAACATTAAGTAAGCTTTGCAATTATGTGGATCATGTTTTGTGACATGGCTTATTTAACACCTGTTGATTTTTGTAACATATCAATCACCCCCCCCTCACTCACACACACACACACACATGTTACAAAACTTGTAGCTTATCAATAGTATGCAGGCATACAGATGAAGAGCAAGATAGAATTTATTTTCTTGAATAGCCAGAAATGGCAGTCCATGGAGAATGTGGTTGTAAAAATTGTTTTAAAGAACAGAGGTTGATGGAATGAAACAAGAGAATGAAAAGTTGTTCAGTAAGCTTGAAGATGAACTGTCTGAATGATGACCAGCAGTTATTTGTTTTTATAGGCTAAAAGCAAAGAGGAGGAATGATTGAGGCCAGTTGGACAACACTTATAAAAATACCTATAGAAAAGAAAGACAGCAGACACAATGTCTAAGAAGAAATGACTGGAATGAGTTGGGAAAGGGAGGGGGAGGATGATCTCTAATAACCAGACCTACCCTTCTTTAGGATAGCATCAAGCATTTTTAGGGAGGTATATGGTGCTCCAGAGTGAAAACAGTATTTGAAGGTTCAATAAACATGGAATTTATATAGCATCGGCAGAGGAAAAGCTGAGAAAATATTATGGGCTGTGATGTAATAGGAAAGGTTGGAGATGTATGTTAGTCCACGAAGAGAAATCACAGGGATCCATGTATTACCAAATCTAAGAGAAAGTTAATTGAGATATTTATTGTGAGAAGAGAGGACTGTGATTTGGGAATATTGAGATTCATAAGGTTATCCCCATCAACATCAGAGAATGGCAAGATCAGAATCAAGGCAATGGAAGGCTTGGAAAGCTTAGGCACTTTCTTCAAGTTTCTGTCAAATAAACAGAAACAATGTTGTACTATTGCATCAGTAAAACTACAAACAGAATTTGAGGTTAGTGAGAGTGGGTTATTTATGTGTTGGAGAAAGGAAAATCATAAAATAGCACACAATAAGTTGGTCTCCATGTTGGACAAAATCAAATGACCTGGAAATGTCAACAGCTGTCACACAACTTTCTCTCCAAAACCTTACATAATATGTGCCCAAATGTAGCTATGAAATCAGCTGTGGATATGAGATTAAAATCCATATTGCTGTTACTAATTAAATAGTGGACCCACAGGGGACAAATAAATTTAACAGCGACCATCTCCATTTTTGAGAGAACAGAGGTGAAGGCAATGGGATAATAATGTGAAGATTGACTTATTTTCCATTTTTAGGATAGGATGAATATAGTCTTGCTTCCATGATATAAGCTAACTGATTTATATTTTAACATATTTACAATCATCTACTTAAAAAATTATGTTGCTTGTGAATAACTTTCAGTTAATAAAAATTATTAACTGAAATTCTGGATTTTTAAAATCAAAGTTACCATAATTAAGCAAATCTATATGTGTATTCATGTGTGTGTTTCACACATGTGACTATAAACTTTATTCTTTCAGGCTATGCATTGTAGAAACAAACTGCAGCATATTGGCTGGCCGAGCGGTTAGCATATCTGCTCTCCAGCCAAAAGGCTCCAGGTTTGAATCCCACTGTAGACATGGATATTTCAGTTAATTGCTGTGGAAATACAATTGGTGGTAGTGGCCAGTAGATGGCACTGGTGTAGTTGATGAGCTGAGTGGTGGAGACAGAGTAGGTGCCCTCCCTCGATGATTCTTTGGACTCCTCGGAGGTGTCACGTAATAATAATAATGTGCACTGCACATGAATATGCCAATTTTATTTAGAAGCAGGTTTCTATTTTTATTTTAAGTTTGAATTTTTTTTTAGTAAAGATTGAAAATAAGTAGATAAAAAAAATAACTATTCCAAAATAAATCAAAAGTTTGGGAATTTTTCAAGCAAACTCAGAAGCTACAAATAAAGATGTGCATTTAACAACTAAACAATGCATTATTTTGAAAAATGATACTGAAATACAAGATAACGCTTCTAAAAAAATCAAAACCATTGACAAATATTTAAAAAAAACCTTTAGAAACGTTCTGCTAAACAAGCACTGTTGTTAATATAATGATAAGAGCAATCACAAAATCAAAGTTTATGTCAGAAGGAATAACAAAGTCAGATTCCAAGCTTTCAAAAGCTGCAAGAAGAAATCTGAAGTTGATTCACGATTTTTAAAAGAAGAAAACAGATATAATGGTGTCATTCAAGCAAAATTCTGGGAAGATCAGAGATAAAGTCGCCTTCATAAATGGACTAGTACAAAGATGTGAGATGCATGATTACAGAGAAATTCTAACCTTGGTTTGAATTTATAAATTATGTTCAGCATCTCAACTGGTAGAAATAGTCAAAAATCATATGAGCACTTTCAATATAATTTCTGAGAAGCATATTATTGAATCAACTGGTAGCAGTGCTCGCATCATGGTTAATTATATTGTTCATGAATTGACAGTTTTGTATCAGTTATCTAATGACTTTAATGGACAGAATGGTTAGTTTTGATGTCGCTTCCTTATTTACTAACATACCTCTAACATGCACTCTTGATGTAATGTCTAAATCCCTCCCCTAATATCTTGGAATTATTCAAATTTATTATGAATGCAGGTTACTTTACTTTGCAAGGAAAAATCTACAAAGAGAATAATGATACTGTAATGCATGGAACTCAGTGAGAACGAAGTACTTACTACAGATACTTTCAAACTGTGTGGTTATGCTTCACTGAGAACTAGAGGATTATCTCCGGAAGTTGTGTAAGAATGTAGTTAGTGTGTACGAGTTTAAGGAGAGGTATGATAGGTTTTGTGTGTATAAACATTAGTATGGTCTCCCATGATGAGTCTCTGAACTTCATGGAAATACCGTATAATAATAATAATGAGGTACATCTGAAAAGAGAGCCAAAGTACCAATAAAATATAACCTTTTAACTACATCAAATTAGTAACTCTGATCAGCTCTGGTAAGGACAAACTCCATCCTCTAGCATATCCTGGAGTGTAGTTCCTTGTGACTAAGCCTACTATGCACAGAGAAGAACACCTATTAGCATATGCCTTGGAGAACAAAACAAATACGTTTGCTACCAACATTATAACAATTCATGACTGGAAAACCAAAACAGTTCTTTGGACTTCCCTCCACACAGGATCAGATGTAAGAAATCCAGTATGCTATAAAGTAATTATTACAGGTCAGAGGGACTATTTTTAGAGTCAGCAATGCTATGAAGCACTCTTAACCTTAACAAGTATGGCTACATTAATCTGCCAAAAATATGGGAGAGAATCATTTCACTTACTGATTGTGCTGGTTTGAAATCCAGTGGAATGTACGCCAGTTAATAAACATTCTTTTATAATTTAGTTTTGCTTGTAGTTGTAATACCATTAAAATAAGTTATGACTATTAAAGTTCATTGAAGTGATTCTAAAAAAAAAATACCAGTAGTGCAAATTTAATCAAATACCTCAAGATTAAATCGCTTAATTTGAATAATTTACTAACACGACTAATGGTATTTGCAAGAAAAACTATGTAGAGACTTTTTCCTGGTTCAAGTACTGAATGTAATGAAACAATTTTCCTGTTGAAATATTTTTATTTCAACAGGAAAATTGAAATAAAAATATTGGTGAGGTTACTGAATAAAAAACATTAACAATGGAAGAAGAATTTAAGCATATTTTAGAAGGTACAAAAATTCTTTAGTGCTGCCACTCTCAGAGACAAATAAAATTTTTAAGTTAAAACCATTTTTTCAAAGAATTATTTTATTTAACAATACAAAGAAAGAACAGAAAACCTGGAAAAATTATATCACACTTGGCTAATCATTCAGCAGCAACAACAAATTAGAAAAAAACATTTTCAGAACAAATTTTTGCATGCATGTTCATCAAAATTATCAGATATCTTTAAATCAAAGTAAAAATGTAATTAAAAATTATTAAAAACAACACGCAAGTCCACAGTAATAACTTTAATTAAGAAATAAGGTAGATATTTTGTACTAAAAATAATAGTACATCTTCAGTGTTACAAACAGATAGGAATAGAATACAAGTAACAAATATTCGGTGGATCACCTATTAAAATACAATGTTGTCGCGAGCTAGGAAATGAAAGAAATTAATAAATAATTAATATTTAAGATAATTAGTTTTTTAATGATTACATAAAATAAAAGTCTCTGGCTAACTATTTTTTGAAACAATTAAAGAGACTATGTTTTCATTTCACCTCAACCATCTCTTTGGTATTGTTATGTCGATGATGTTTTTGCCATTTGGTCACATACTGAAGATGAGCTTTCCACCTTTCTACAACAGATAAATAGCTTTCATCCTCATATCCAATTCACCATGGAAAAGGAAAATTCTGGTACTTGATCATTTTTGGACATCCTGCTTACTCGAACTTCTTCTGGTACCTTATCTACAAGCGTCTTTCGAAAGCCCACATTTACTGGCAGATACATTCATAAAATGTCTGCTCACCATCTCAAAAATTTGGCATTCTTAAATCTCTAATTAATAGGGCACATAAAGTTTGCTCTTCTCCAGAAATCTTACAAGAACTTTCCATCATTAAAAAGTTAATGGTATCTAATAATTACCACCCTAATCAAATCCAACAAATAATTGAATCTTATGTTCCAATCCCCTACATTCCAGGAATCTCAGAACCTATAGGTAGAATTTTAAAAAAGTACTAATTGATTCCCACTTATATTCCTATCAACAAAATTTCTTCCTTATTGCCTTCTACAAAAGATAAACTGTCATCTCTGTCTTTGGCTGGCGTTTATAAAATTCCTTGTGAAATGTGATGTTTCTTGTTTTGGACAAACTGGCTGTTCTGTGGAAAAAAGAATTAAAGAACATCAATATTATATTGATTACAACAAATCTCAGAAGTCTGGTCTAGCACAACACAATATCCAGTGGGATAAAGCTATTCTACTTCATAGATGCAGGTTCAAATATGAACGCCTCTTTAAAGAAAGTTGTGAAGCTTTTTTACACCGACCGAATTTAAATCGAAATGATTGCCTCTCTCTCTCTCTCTAGAAGATCTGGGAGACTTATTTTATGTAATCATTAAAAAACTAATTATCTTAAATATTAATTATTTGTTAATTTCTTTCATTTCCTAGCTCGCGACAACATTGTTAATTTCTTTCAGTGAAGCATGGAACTAACTGAAGAGCTAAAGCAACTAAAATGGGACATTCTTGGACTGTGCGAAGTTAGACATAAAAAAAAAAAAAAATCAGCTAACGCCTTTTTATTCCCGTATACGGGAGTAGGCGAGGCCATTTAGCCCTATCTAACTATTGGAGACTGAGTGGGCAGTTCAATCTCCACTGGTACCAATCAGAGATAGATGGCCCAAGGCTATCACTAATTAAGCGGTACACAGTGAAGAGAGACGGCTCGGTGCTGCCATCTCGTGGTCCCTAACCCTAACACAATATATTTAATGTCTGAAATAATATGGGTTCTACGGTCGATTTTCTTGAGTTTACGGGACGAAAAACCCGCTTGCCCGTGCCAGAGATCGACTAACTCGGGAACCGGTCGAAAAAAGGCTTAGAAAAATTTCCTCTAGTCGCCAACTAGACTCGAAACCAAGTCTTCCTTCGTGCAGCCAAGCACTGTGGTGTGCAAATGCCTGGTGAAGAAATTCTTCAATTAAAAAATGGAGACATACTGTATTGTACAGGCCAATATAAGGAAAGAATTAGTGGAGTTGGATTCTTGATCAACAAAAAACTGAAAAACAACATAATAGAATTTGGCAGTGTATCTGATCAAATAGAAAGTATTGTTGTTCAAATTTTGAAAAGATACACTCTTAAGATCATCCAAATCTATGCACCAATAATTGGTCATACTGACAAAAAAATTGAAGCCTTCTATCATGATGTATCCCAACTGTACAATAAAGGAAAACATCATTTCAGAATTGTAATGGGAAACTTTAATGCCAGAATTAGTATTCAACATTCAGATGAAAGCTCAATTGGAAATTCTGGATATGGCATGAGATGACAGAGGAGCAAGGTTAATAGAATTTGCAGAAAAAGAAAACCAGTATATCATGAATTCCTTTTTCAAGAAACAAACACATAGAAAGTGGACATGGAAAAGTCCAAATGGAAAAACTAGTGAAATTGACTTTATCCTCAGCAATAAGAAAAACATCCTTCAAGACTGCTCTGTTATAAACACCTTCAACATTGGAAGTGACGTCATATGGTATACAGTAAAATCAAAATAAACTGCCAAAAAGAAAGAAGAAAAAATGTTTCGGAGATCAAAGCAAAACATAGATGTACACAAACTCAACATTAAAAAAACGATATATTCCAACACGAACTAAACAATAGATTTAAACATTTCACCATAGATGACAATGCTGATCTATCAGAAAGTAATGACATTATTACCCAAAACCATTTACAATGCTCACTTGAAATAGCTTGTACCACAGAACACAAACAAGACAAAATCTCCGAAGAAACTAAGAGAAATGAAACAATCAAACTAATACTGAATAAAATTGAATACACTGAATTGTGTAAAACAATCAGAAAACGTATCACAGAAGAAATAAGAAAATTCAATTGTAAATTCATACAACAAACAATTGAAAACAACCATAGTCTCAAAAAAGTCAAACAGCAATTGATGAACACCAACAAACAGATGGTTGCAGTCAAACTACAAGACGGGACCATCACCAGAGATAGATATGCTATAGCAAAAAGAGTTGAAGAATTTTACTCAATATTATATTAGGATGATGAATTAAAAGAAGAAGAAGACAATTATGACACAGCTGAAGTACCACAGATTCTACCAGAAAAAGTTTTGTGGAGCATCCAAAGCTTGCAAAATGGGAAAGCTGCAGGTGAGGATGGAGTTATAGCTGAACTTCTGAAAACAGGTGGAAAAATAATCTACAAACTCTTAGCTTTACTTTATGACTGAAGAAAAATGATGTACCAACAACATGGAAGAAGGCTACCCAATTCTGATACAAAAAAAGGTGAGAAAGAAGACGAACTACCGACCTATCAGTCCACTATCAGTGGTTTACAAAGTGTTTACAAAAGTCTTAGCTTTGTGTGACTCTAGACCTAGCACCACCAAAAGAACAGGCAGGCTTTCGAAGGGGCTTTAGTACAATGGACCATATTCAAGTTGTACAGCAGATTATTGAACGGTGTAATGAATATCAATTACTACTATGTCTTTGTTTTATTGACTATCAGAAAGCCTTTGATTTACTTAAAACTTGTGCAATACTTAAAGCATTAAGAAACCAACAAGTGGAGGAGCCATACATCAGAACCATCAAATCAGCATATACCAATGCCACAGCAGCAATTCATTTCAATGGAAACATCTCTACTGTGGGAATACAGAAAGGTATAAAACAGGGTGACACAATATCTCCAAAATTATTCACAGTCTGCTTAGAAGAAATATTCAAACTTCTTGATTGGGAAGAGAAAGGTCTAAAGATAAATTGAAGATATTTAAGCCATTTATGCTTTGCAGATGACATAGTTATCTTTACTTCAACTGTGCATGAATTACAGACTCGTATCCATGAACTCCAAATTGCTAGCAAAACAGCAAGCCTACAGAAGACCCAAGTTATGTTCAATAGCTATGTCTAACCAGAAATAATAAAAATCAATGAGGAAATTAAAGTAGATCATTACATATACTTAGGACAACAGATATCAATGGAACAAAATATCATGGACGAAATTAAAAGGCATGATGCTTGGGTGGAAAGCATTTGGAAAATTACATTCAATATTCAAAAGCCAACTACCATTATGTCTGAAGAGAAAAGTTTTTAACCAATGTATTCTTCCTATACTGACATATGGCTGTGAAATATGGACACTGAATGCAAAGGAAATTCAAAAAATTAAGAACAACACAATTTAGTATGGAAAGTATACTTGGTACCACAAGATTGGATCACAAAAGGAATACATGGATAAGAAATCAAACCAAAGTCTGACATCATAGGAAGAGTGAAACATCTGAAGTGGAATGAGCTGGGCATATTGCTCAAAGACAAGATCAACGATGGACAAAAGAGGTACTGGATTGGCTTCCATAAGAGGAAAATGACCACAACAGCAACCTGAATCACAGTGGATTGATGATATCAGATTTGCAGGAGTGACATGGAAAAGAGAGCCATGGACAGACAGTTTTGGAGTAATCTTGGAAAGGCCTTTATCCAGCAGTGGATTGACAATGGCTGATAACGAACGACGATGATACTCCAGGCACTGAGAGAGAGAGAGGAGCTGATCTTTGGTGGAACAGATAAGGGTAGTAAGTTTGTGGTGGGGATTAAATGCTGTGTGGATGCACTGCTTTAAGCACCTGGCTATTTTTTCTGATGTGCCACAGATGTTGGGTATGGAGATGGCATTTCTGAAGGCCTTCTGAAGAGATGGCCAGGGAATGATTATTTTTATTTTTAATTCTTTAAGTGCTGTTGCCACTGGAAAGGAAGGTGTTGTGTATGTGGTTGAGTTCGGATGAAAGGGAAATTCCACTGGAACAAAGTTTGTGGGCTCTATTGATTAGTTTTAATAACGCCATAGTGTTGAGAGGGGTGGTGATGGGAGAGTTTGTGAATGTATATCTGCCTGTGTGAGGTAGGTTTTCTATATAAGAGAAGGAAAGGTTACCATTAGGAAGGCATGTTTACTAAGGTGTCTAAGAAGTGATAAACTATTGTTGTTATCCTTTTCCATTGTAATCCCTGAAGATGTCTCACTGACTAACACAAAATATTGGAAGCATTAAAATTAGTTTTAATCCTTTTCCAGCTCTGAAAATATTCTATTAAACCTCCAGCATAATGGCCTCACAGCACTGAAACAACAACACATGCAAAGGAATTATTTTGCCCTCTTTTCACTCCCTTGGAACTCTACCAGAGCTGAGACTTAAATGAAAGAGCATAGTCAAAGGCATTGCCAGTTCCCTTGCACATTCTCACAAAATCCTAGCTGATATCCCATCTAATTCTACAGTTATATTTACATTGAGATTCTGCAATATCATAAGAACATCCAATTGATCCACCTCTGTTCCCACATCAGTGTCTGTCACATGTTACAGCAGTAACCTCACTTCGATATACCATTGCAAATTGGTCACTCCATAACTTAACTATTTTACATGCTTCTGTTACCTCGTGACCATCATCACTCATTAAGGTTAATCTTCCGTAGTCATTTTTCCTCTTACTTGCCAAGTAACAAAAGAACTCTATGGGAATACCAGACAATTCAAACCACCCCCAAACACCCTAGATGTCTTTCTCACCAAGGACCCTTAGAATTACCTAGCGGGGGCAATTCTGACCACAATCTAGTGCTCATCCCCCCCAATGCAGCAATGCTTACATAACCACTCCTATACAAGAGTAGTTTGACATTATAACAGTGCCAAGTGGGGCAGCCTCACATCAAGAACTTCATCTTCCTTTAGTGCTTATACACAAGCCCAAAACTGCTGCAAGAAAACTATCAATGCTTCCAAACCAGAGTTTGAAAGATCAAAAAAGCAGGAACTTGCAGCCTGTCCAAACAGCAGCCGAGCCTTTTTGTCTCTTGGCAAAGCAATTGGTTGTAACTTTTGCCCAATGCTATTCCATCCCTATCATATCCAGATGGCTCTATTGCATCATCACCTACAGAAGAAAACAATCTTCTTGCTTCACACTTTGCCTCCAATGCATGCAACTGACAATAGTAAATCCCTTCTCCAACCATTCCAATGTCCCTTATGTCCTTTTGCCAGAAAGAGATCAGAAAACGATTGTCCAAATTAGACATAAAAAAGTCTCCTGGCCCCTGATGGCAGTCCTCCAATTGTTGAAGGTTTGTTGCACCAGAACTGAATTCAGTCAGTTCGCCTGTATATACTCTTACTCCAATAGTATCTATCCCACAGCCTGGAAATTGGCCTATATTCAACCATTCCCAAAACAGGCAATATAGCACCGCAGTCAAACTACCACCCTATCTCTTTCATCTCACTCCTATCTAAAGTAATGGAGAGAACCATCAATTCCCAGCTCGTACTACCTCGAAGGCACCCAACTAATAAACGACCACCAGCCTAGATTCTGCTGCCTGCCGATCAACAGGAGATCTACTCATATCAGATACATATGAGTAGATCCACCATTCTTTGGACAAATGCCATGGAGAAGTCTGGTGAAACTCATGTGGTTGCACTTGATATCTTCAAAGCTTTTTACTGGGTCTAGCACAAAGGCTTACTAAGCAAACTCCTATAATTTGGTCTGTCTTAGGACTTCGGCAGTTGGATTGCCAGCTTTCTGTCTGGAAGTACACTATGTGTAATGGTGGATGGTTTCTTATCCTCTCACCATTCAATTAATGCCAGGGTTCCATAAGGTTTTTGTTCTCTCACCAACTCTCTTCCTTCTATATACAAATGACCTACTTAAGTAGACCTCCAACCCAATATAGTTTTGCAGATGACAGCACACTGCACTCCTCCCTTTCATTTAATAAATCTTACTCTACAAAACTCACCTCAACCTACAGAACATCAATAACCACTGCCCTCAATTCTGAGCTCCAAGCCATCCTCCAATGGGGTTAAAATAGCCTTGTCAATTCCAATGCTAGTAAAATCCAGTTCTGTCTTATTTTTCACAAAAAAGAACCATTTTCTCCCATTTATTACTATTATTTTTAACAACAATTAAATTTCCAGAAAAGATGAGATTTTATTTCTTGAAATCACCCTAACATCAAGCCTCTCCTGGCACAAACATCACAATCATTGCATCTTCAGCTTCTAAAAAAATTAGGATCACATAAACTCACCAATGCCAAAAACTCTTCCCTCTTGTTCCTGATATTGCTGGCATTAGTGTATAGACACTGCAGCAACTCTTTAAGCCCCCCCCCCCCACCTACCTTTACTTCCTGAATTGACTACCCTCTTCAACATTTTTGCTCGAGAGACCAAATTCCACACTTGGTCATTCTCACACTCACTGGCCTCATGGGTGCCTTCACATAAACTCACCTGCTTCCATCCTAATTGCTTAAGTTAGACTGAATTTTTGCTTCGGCATATTTAGTGAACAAAACTCTCTCTTGACACCTAACACCAAAACCATTAGATGGAGTCTATCAACATTATACAAATCTTTCTTTCTGTCAAACATAGATCAAATCCTACATTAGTCTTTCTGCACAACCTGCTTACTGATTCATTTGCTACTGATACCTTCTCGCAAATTTACCTCAATCATAGGGTGGTAGGAGACTTACAATATTCATTTTCTTGTTCTTCAGTTTTGCTTCTTCTAAAACTTCTTTACATCTTCCCCAATAGAATACTCTTTGCTTCTCAAATCATTTGTGCCAAGACAATTAGTTTTTTTTATCTTACCTTTTTGCACCCAGATGTCATGACTAATATCATATTTTTGCACTAGGAAAACAATTTTGTTACTCTTTCATTAAGTACTCCCTGATCATTGAGTCTCTGTACATAATGTTCTCCTTGCTTTTCTTGTTTGTTTGCTCAATCTTTATTATTACTTTGGACCATCTGCTTCTTTGCATCTTTCTCTTCTCAGCCCTGCAAATCCCTTGATGCCTCTGCAAATTTTCAATTTCACGCTTTATCCTGTGAAGGTTAACATTCAAGTGAACTATTTCTTTATTCATGCCCATTTCATTTTCCTCTATTTCCAAGGCCACATCTTCCATCCTACTGTCGACACTGTCCACTCTGGTAACATTTGCTCCATTGGCACTCAACTTTTGAAACATTTAACACACACACACACACTCTCTCTCTCTCTCTCCAGTTTAAATTTCCTTCTGCATATCCTTTAATTTTCATGATGAATACATCTTACACACACTGCACTGCATAAAATCTTGCAAATTCAAATCACTTGGCATCAAAGTCTTTGCTGCCCATTGTTGTATCATGCACTGGCACCATATCAACAATATCATATTTAAAAAAAAAAATTACTAACAAATTAAATAACTCAGTGAATCATATACTCATTTAAAACAAAAACTACAATAAGTTAAACTAATATTATCATTAAAATATGAAAAACTTATTTATCCTTCAAGAGTGCTAATAATCACATAAAATGGTGTGTGATCAAAGAATGTAGTATAATTAAATAAAACAGTCTAATTCAGGGTATAATAAAATAGCATAAAATACTATTTTAGTCTAAATTTTTAGACTGACTCAACATCTAGGCCAGACCTGAGTTTTCAAAACCTTAGTTATAGCAAAAAGTACTGTTTTGCATTAAAATGTATGGAAGAGTGGAATGCACCAAATTTAAATTAATTTCAGGGTGATATATAACAAGTATTATGATAATGAGAGAGAGAGAGAGAAAGAGATTTACAGTTTCTTAGGCATATAAGAAATCAAAATGAAGAAAACTGGACTATTTGACTCTCTTCAAACAATAATACTCGGTACAAAGGCTTTCTGGCACGTGCACATACACAAGAACACAAAGAGGAAGAAAATTGCTTGCAATGCCAAATCAGTAAAACATCACTTTAATCACTATCTAAAAAATAAAATTAAAAACACTATTGCTCAGTCTTTAGTGTTGTTTCACAATGAGATTTCTGATTCAGTAAAGAAACTAGAAATAATTTTTTTTGTGTGTTATGTCCAACATTTGCCGACCTGGTTGGCCGAGTGGTTAGAGTATCCGCTCTCCAGCAAAAAGGCTGAGGGTTCGAATCCCTCCGTGGGCATGGATGTTTGTGATCGTCTGTGAAAGCACTAATGGCAGTAGACGGCATTGGTGTTAGATGATGAAGGTTGGTGGAGTAGTGAGACAAAGAGTTGTAGAGTTGATGCCCTCCCTCGATAAGTCTTTAGACTCCCTGGAGGTGTGATATAATAATTTTTTCAAAAGTAAGTTATTTCTTGATATTTTCCAGTGAGTGCCTTATTATGTGAGAATGCATATTATACATTATATGCATTCTTAAAATTAAAGTCTATTTTAATTTTACTCCTACATCCAAGTGTGAGAATGAATAGGCCAAAAGTGCTAATTAAAGTTCTTTTCTATTTCTCTCTCTTTTTTTTTTTTTTTTTTTTTGTTAAAGAAAGAAACATATAAATGAATATCAGAGTAATCAATGGTAATATCAGCATCTTACCAGTTATGTCAGAAAATATACATATTAGGTGTTAAGTATTAGGATTATAAAATATATACACGTTTACACAAGAATATTATTTAATTTGCCAAATATTTCAGTCTGAATATTAGACCATCTTCAGTGGCTACATAGGAATTGTTTTAAAAAACAAGGTGAAATATGAACAATTGATCATTCACAAATAGAACAAGCAGAAAAGAAAACAACAAAGATTCAATACGTCGAGTTACAATTCCTTACATTTGCAGGATTTCAGTACCAATTTCAAGAATTCTGAAGAAATATGATTTAACAGCCACTTTTACACCTATTGACAAATTATCCACCCATTTTCCTGCTTCTAAGGATAAACGCTCAACTATGTCTCTACCTGGTGTGTATCAAGTTCCATGTAACTGTAATCTTTCCTACTTTGGACAAACTGGACGCTCTATAGAAAAAAGAATTCATGTGCATCAATCATCCATTCAACACAACAAACCCGAGAAATCTAGATTAGCTCACCACAAAATAGAAACAAGCCACAACATCCTTTGGTCCAAGACCCTCCTCTTACACAGATGTTGCTATAAATTTGAACGTTTATTTAAAGAAAGTGTGGAGGCCTTACTTCAAAGTCCTCTTGAATCGTAATGACTGTATATTTGTATCAAAAATTTGGGAAAGTTTAATCAGGATAAACACTTTTTTTTTTCTATATTAGTCTAATGTTATTTAAGATTATTACATGAATTTCTGAATTAATATCTTTAATTTAATCATGACTGATAAAAAATGCTTACTCTTTTAATACTTAGCGATATGACATTGGCTTGTTCTATTTGTGAATGATCAATTGTTCGTATTCCACTGATGGTCATCAATTCAGTGGAGAAGCATTCACTGAAATGATGACCATGAAAATACCTATAGTAAAAAGACAATTTAGAAACAGAATCTCTTCTTGATACGGTTTGAGCATTCTGAGGGAAATTTTGGTGCGCTATCCCAAATGTCAGATCAGTATTTTAAGGTTAGATAGATTTGGGATTTTAAAGTGTTACAAATACAGTCATACCTCGGTTAATCCTATCTCTGGTAACAAAGCCTAAATATAACGAATTCCACAATTTCAATCCCCATTTTATGTAAAAATATTAAAATTTTAAGGTCAGTGCCTGGCAGTCATCCAATTGGCAAACAACGGCGACTCACCATATATTCCCAAGCTGTGGGTGTGTCTGTTTTAACAGTTTCGCAAGTCATCCACGTAATTTAGTGATTGCTTACACTTCGTAGCAGTGGCACAATCAGGATTTAATCTTGGGGGGATGGGGGGAAAGTTGAGTAGATGATTTGAGAATACACACTATGCATTGCTTACAACCCATGACTAAGCATCTGCAGTGATCACCAATACATGATAACCATGATCTCCTCTGGCCCGGCTCTGGCAAATGAAGTAGTGCTCGGTGCACCTGAGCACTACTTTGTTCACCTTTCATTCACAGTGGCTGTGATTCCTGAGAGTTATAGGTTATTTCCACCTTATGTGAACCAAATGAGTGGATAGCATCTCCACTCTCTAATCCATAGGGTGTGGATTCAACTCACTCCCATAGTGGCATTAGAACTTATACATGCTTTTAAATGGGATATGGATTTCATCACCCAGTGTGAGACCACTGCCTACTTATTAGAGGCCTGAAGTGGCCTGAAAAAGTACCCCATTTGGTCTCTGATGAAGGCAGGGTTTCTGGACTTGGAACAAAATAAATAAATTAAAAAAATATATAAAATCAATAAAAATAGAAAAAAAAAAAAATCCTCAACTCACCAACAATACAAATGTGCTATAAGTTCACAAATAAATATTCCATGGGTGTGAATCACATAAAAACACCACGTTTACTACCATCCTGAAGAAAAGAGATGAAAAATGGTAACTAGAGAAGAGCTCCTGTTTCATTTAACCCACTTATAGTACTAAGATGCTATAGGATAGCAAGCTTTGGCAGGATTGCCATAATACAAATCTAACAAATACACTTTTCTTACTGGACCGATTACTTTTTGATTTTCTTTTCTAGACATGTTGCAAACAATTACCCAAATGCAGAATGGAGGAAAGAAAAAGTAGCATTAAGAGGGAAAACTTACAGATAAGTCCAAACCACTGATATATAGACTAAGGAAACTATATACACAAGGTAACCATATTCCTATGCATCTTTCAATTTCACTTCGCCACTTTTCCTTCACAAAAATTGAATAGTCAAAGAAATATCAGTCCAGTAAGAAAAGTGTGAATTGAGGATTTTTTTTCTTCTATTTTTATTGATTTTATATATGTTTTTAATTTATTTATTTTGTTCCAAGTCCAGAAACCCTGCCTTCTTCAGAGACCAAATGGGGAACTTTTTCAAGCCACTTCAGGCCTCTAATAAGTAGGCAGTGGTCTTACACTGGGTGATGAAATCCATATCCCATCTAAGCAGCATGTATAAGTTCTGATGCCACTATGGGAGTTGAATCCACACCCTATGGATTAGATAGTGGAGATGCTATCCACTCAACCAACCTTATGAATTTGGTTCACATAAGGTGGGAATAACCTATAACTCTCAGGAATCACGGCCGCTGTGAATGCAAGGTGAACAAAGTAGTGCTCAGGCAGACCGAGCACTACTTCATTTGCCGGAGCCGGGCCAGAGGAGATCATGGGTATCATGTATTGGTGATCACTATAGATGCTCAGTCATAGGTTGTAAGCAATGCATAGTGTGTATTCTCAAATCGTCTACTCAACTTGCCCCCATTCCTCCAAGATTAAATCCTGATTGTGCCACTGCTACGAAGTGTAAGTAACGACTAAATTATATGGATGACATACAAAACTGTTAAAACAGACACACCCACAGCTTGAGAATACATGGTGAGTCGCCGTTGTTTGCCAATTGGATGACTGCCAGGCACTAACCTTAAAATTTTAATATTTTTACATAAAATGGGGATTGAAATTGCGGACTTCGTTATATCTAGGCTTTGTTACTAGAGATAGGATTAACCGAGGTATGACTGTATTTGTAACACTTTAAAATCCCAAATCTATCTAACCTTAAAATACTGATCTGACATTTGGGATAGTGCACCAAAACTTCCCTCAGAATGCTCAAACCATATCAAGAAGAGACTCTGTTTCACAGACTCCCTCAAATCACTTTCTTTTTATAGATTCTGTTTCTAAATTGTCTTTTTTCTATAGGTATTTTCATGGTCATCAATTCAGTGAATGCTTCTCCACTGAACTGATGACCATCATACCTCCACTTTCCTGTAATGTAAGAACACAAGCAGTCATTAGTCAATATCTGTATGCAGTTCAACTCCAAACTTATAAACTTCTCATCTACTTCTTTCATTCTTCCCAACAGCCTTCTCCATACTGTTTTCCCAAAGAATATCTCCTCCCCAGCTTATCAAGAAACACCTCGCATCAACCAGTTTCTTCTTTCTTCCTAACAACATTCCCATACATACACAGTACAGTACAGTTGTGTTATAGGTTTTGCGATTGCTTATGTAAAGTTGACATTTAAAACACATGCTATTATTAGACTGTACACCTCTTGAGGATACATGTCAGGAATTTGATGATGATGATATTATGTAGGTCTTTTGAGTCAGAATAGTAAAAAAAAATAAATAAATAAAAATAAATAAAAAAAAATCAACTAATGCCTTTTTGTTTCCATATAAGGGAGTAGGCGAGGCCATTTTAACCCTATCTAACTTTTTGGAGACTGAGTGGGCAGTTCAATCTCCAGTGGTAGCCAATCAGAGATAGCTGGCCCAAAGCTATCACCAATTAATCGGTACGTAGTGAAGAATTCGGCTAACAAGTGCCTATATCTTGTTGCCCTAACACAATATTTTTCATGTCTGAAAATAATGAGAGTTCCAATGCTGATTTTCTTGGGTTTACAGGACGAAAAACCTGAGTTTCAGGGAGAAAAAACCTACTTGCCCGTGCCAGAGATCGACTAACTCGGGAACCAGTTGAAAAAAAGACTTATAAGTCTTTCTTCGTGCAGTCAAGCATATGTTGCTTTTTATTTATTTTCTAGATGGAACATAGTGATTCATAAATGATCATTTCGCACTTCAGGATGTACTGGAAGAAGCACTTATTCTAATGCTATTTAATTTTAACAGTGAAGCAAACAATAGGCTTTTTAATCCCTCACCAAAACATAACTTTTGCTGACATGGTTGGTTGGGATTAAAAAGCCTATTGTTTGCTTCACTGTTAAAATTAAATAGCATTAAAATAAGTGCTTCTTCCAGTACATCGTAAAGTGCGAAATGATCATTTATGAATCGCCATGTTCCATCTAGAAAATAAATAAACAGCAACATTTGGGATGAGGATCAATCTTAGGAAATAGTGAGCCTAATATGCTCCTGGAGAAATAGCCAGTAATCTAGAGTATTAGTAATTGTTAGAAATGTTGGCTTTGCTGACATTATTGTCCACAGGTCTAAACTTGAACTATGCTCTCAGGCCAGAGTTGATCTGAGATTCATAGCTGAGTTAATAGAAAGATCTTGTGCAATTAGCCATATGTAAAAGCAAGGATGAAGAGAAAAATAAACACATGACCTCAATTTAAAACCATCAGCATGTTGAAAGGCCGTAAAATGGCAAGCAATCCAGCCCATCCTGTTTTCTTCCAAAAGATCACTAATTAGTGATCTTTTGGAAGAAAAAAAGCAAAAAATTTAAGGGGTATCATTCAGGGTGTCGAACTGTGCAGGGAAGCTTATAAATAACATAAAAAGCTAATTAAAAGTGAAATTGCATATTTCTTCAAGTATAAAATTTTCTTATTTAACCAGATATGTTTGTGTTGTTAGACTTTAATTCCTATGTAGTACTATATCACATTAAAACCTTGCCATATGTGAGAGTTACTTTACCAAAATAACTTGTCCCATGGGCATTTAGCACAAATTATAGACCCTGGAAGAAATACATATAGTAATTTAATTTTGGAAATACACTTCTTAATTTTTTTTTAAAGCAGAACTACATAATCAAAATAGTGTCTGAATCTAATAGTTGATATGTGTATTCATTAAAAGCTTGTTTCATTTTTATTGAAAATAAAAAAGTAAAAATTATGATATTTGCATATTAACACTGGTGGCTGATCATAAAATAACTTTTTGGTCACGAAGAGTCTGCCACATAGGATTTGGCTCGACCCTCGGGCTATTTATGTTGTGTCCCATTTCCTTTAAAATATATATTTTAAGAGTTTCCTTAAAGCCTTGCCTATGTGTGACACGTGATATCTCTGGGTCACAAAGGAATAGCCCAAGGGTTGAGACAAAACCTATGTGGCGGGCTCTTCGTGACCAACTTCTTGTTAAGTCCTAAGAAAATTTATTTTTTTCTGCTGTGCCACTTAGGACCTTTAGATTTAGAATATTAATCAAGAAGTTGTACAAAGATAACACAAGATATGCAATCATGACCGTAAATTATATTCTATAAATCTCCCGCCCAGATTCGTAACTAATTTTACAAGCAGTGCATCGAATTCCATAAAGAGACAAATTTGGTTAAAGAATAGCAAGGTTTATTAAACATAAGGTACATACAGCTAATAATACAAAGAAGAGCTTCCATTCAAAACTATCTAAAGAATAAATCAAAATCTGTTAACTCTAATACCTTCCACAGAAAAGCCCATCAAAATTTAATCTACCTTAATTAGCTCACATAAAACATAAGTCTCACACTATAATCTTAGATTTAACAATCTCTGTTAACATTCACTCTTTAGGTTAAATCCTCTTAAACATTCTTAGACATATTCAATATTCAGATTCGCATAGTGATTATCCACTCATACCGTTCATGACTCGATTATATGTCTACATGAATAGTCCAAAATTCCTATTGATCACTATCATACACTTGTGGAAAGTATGTCTTGTGGGATTGCTGCAGTCATCACAGTGGAAGGAGGATCTATATCTTATCAAGGTAGGCATGATGGCTGTTTGTTCCTTACATTATGGTGTTCGTTGACTTCTTTCTAAGCATAGATATTACTGGTATAGCAGTAATATTACTGGTCTGGTTGGCTGAGTGGTTTAACCTAACTGCTCTCAAACCAACTGGTGAGGGCTCGGTTGTGGGCATAGTTGTTAGTGAATGTCCTTAGGTAAAAGAAAAATTTCATCTCCTACCTAAGGACTGTCACCCTGCTTAGTGAAGGCCTGAAATGGCCTCAAAAAGTTCCATCTTTAGTTTCTAGAGCAGGATTCCCAGATTATGTTCAAGATAAATAAAAATACATATATAAAAATAAATATAAAATCTCCAAGTCCCCCCCACCCCAATATACTGCAGGTTTACGACATTCTGTAGGCAACTGATGCATTAAAAAAATAATAATAATACAATAAATAATCTGGTGTTTCTTCAAGATATACTCAAAGCTATTAAAATTCTGATATTACATAAATTAGCATCTGTTAATGCATGATCAACTAGGATTATGTATTAATTTAGCTTAACACTGTCAGTTAATGGAGTTATAATGCCTGAAATTAAGAAACATGCAAGATTTTTCAAAGGAACACTGTGGAGATAGAAATGAAAGAGGAGAAAGACTAGTAAAATTTGCAGAAAGTCAGGGTCTATTTATAATGAATACTTTGTATGAAAAGAAAAAAGCACAAAAATGGACATGGCAGTCGCCTGATGGTACTAAAAAAATGAAAGACTTTATTTTGAGTAACAATAAAGAATTAGTAGAGGAATATATGAGTAAAAATAAAACAGATTTTGATAGTGACCATAAAACGATCAGAACTAAAACAAATTAAACAACAGAAAAAAAATAAGAGAGAAACAAAAGGAACTGGTGTTAAAATAGATAATGAAATGATTAGAACACAGTACAAAAAATCTGAAAAGATTTTGAGAGAAAAATCTTATTTCAAATGAAGAGGACATCTACACTCTACACAAAGAATAGAAAACATATCATCAATAATGAAATCTAATGTGGAAACGATAAAAACATGGCAAAAAAGTAAAGTGAGAACTAATAGATTAAGTCAAAATACTAAAAACTTAATTAAGAAAAGAGAAGAACTGAGAAGGAAAAGACAAAGATACAAGGAAAGAAATAAAATATAACTGAATTTAGAATCTAATGAAAATAGAAATAAGAAATGATATAATTAAAAGCCATAGCATAAATAAAGTAAAAGGAGGAAAGACATTATGAAAAGAACTGAATTTGTTACTTAATGATATCATCAAACAAGGAATAAACCCTGAACAATGGAATAATGCAATTGTGGTTGCCATAAAAAGGAAATAAAGAAGAAATAAATAATTACAGAGCAATAAGCTTATTATTACAAGTATATAAACTGTTTTCAAAAATATTGCTAAATAGATGATAAAGTTGGATGAAGCTCAACCAGCAGAGCAAGCTGGTTATAGAAAAAATTTTCTTCGATAGACCATATTCATACTATAAACCAATTAACAGAAAAAAACGAATGAACACCAAATAGACCTTAATATAATGTTTATAGATTATACAAAAGCTTTTGACTCCATATTTCAAGACAAAATGACAGAAGCATCAGAAAAACAAAATACAGAAAAGAAATATGTTAGGCTAATAAAGAGACTACATAAAAAAAAGCAACAGCAACAATAAAACTAGAAAACAGGAAAACCATTCCTAATACAGACAGGGAGATCCACTTTCACCCAAATTATTCAATACAACATTAAAAATATTTTAAAAACTAAATTGGGAAGTGAAAGGAATTAATATAGATGGGAAGCACCTCAACCATCTAAGATTTACTGATGACATAGTACTCTAATAAATTTAGTTTAATCCTTTTATGCAAAACGAAGTTTGCACCTGAAAGTATCTTCAGGACTGGGGTAAAGTGGTACAACACCGGGCAACTCCTTGCAAAGGAGGAGCAAGCTACCAACACTCCTATCTCAGTATCTTCCATAATGCAAAACACATCTCCTTGCAGATATGTATAATGTTATGCATTAAGGGAAGGGCCACTACCCAGACTAGTTTCGACCTTTATTGAGGCCTAGAGGGTGAAGCTTGACACTTTTCATATTCCCTGTTGTCTGTTTTGGGAGCAGTGATGGGAGAGATCTGCGAGCTATTTTAGCTCACCCTGAGTGGGCAAAAGTGGTTATTTGTCGTTGAGTGTTAGGATGGCTTTTGGTCTTTTATGTTTCCAGTGGTCATTACTGTCATAGTTTCCGGCTTGCTATATTAGTTGGTTTGGATGCATAGATGTCTTCATAAAGAATTTTTCTGCTGGGGAGCATTAGTAGTGGAGAGATGTAGGGGATATTTATGTCTCGGTGGATCTGGGAGTTCCTGATGAACCACGGGGCATCCAGTATCATTCGCAGGCACTTGTTCTGTAGTCTTTGTAGCTTGAGGATGTTTGTCTTGGAGATATGGCTCCAGGCTGGGGAGGCGTATATAACTGTGGGACGGATCACTGTCTTGTACAGTAGAATTTTTTTTCTTGAGCTTAGTTTGCTGTGTCTGTTGATCAAGGGGTATAGCTGGGCGATAACTTTTGAAGCTTTGGTGCATGTGCTCTTGATGTGGCTGTTGAAGCATAATCGCTTATCGAGAATTATTCCGAGGTATTTTGCTTCGGTTTTCCAAGGAATTTTGGAGTTGAACAGCGTGATGTCTCCTTTGGGGTATGCTCATCTTCTTGTGAAGAGTATCGTTTTGCTTTTCTGGGGGTTTAATTGTAGTCACCAGTCTTTAAACCATTTTTCTAGGATTCAGGATGTAGTTTTTTGGTAACGAGATATGGCTAGAATAGCCGTGTCATCTGCATAAAGGGCGATGGTGGATGTGAGAGGATTTTGAGGGATGCCTGCCATATAGATGTTGAACAGGATTGGGGCTAGCAGTGATCCCTGAGGAACTCCAGCGAGGATTTTCCGTTGGATTGAGACTGTTTCATTGATTTTGACTTGCATCCTCCTGTTGGAGAGGTATGATTTGATCAGGTGTATCATGCTTAGTGGAAGGTTAGCAAAGATAAGTTTGTAGAGGAGGCCTTGGTGCCAGATCTTATCGAAGGCCTTTGAGATGTCTAGGAAGATGGCTCCAGTGTGTTGATTCTAATTAAATCCTATGGTGATGTATTCTACCAGTCTATGGATCTGTTGGGTGGTGCTGTGATTTTGACGGAAGCCAAATTGTTCTTGTGGAATGATATTTAGTTGGTTGAACACGATCTTGGAGTCTGATGAGGATGATTTTCTCAGCTATTTTCCCTAAATTGGATAGCAGGCTGATGGGATGGTAATTTTCAGGTAGGTGTCGGCCTTTGCCTCGTTTGTGAATTGGAATGATGTCAGCTATTTTCCATGACTAGGGGGAAGTGCTGCCATTTGAGGATGGAGTTTATGATGTTTGCCAGATGCACTATGGCTTTGCGTGGTAGTGCCTTAATGACTTGGTTAGTGATGCCATCAGGACCTGGGGCTTTTTTGATCTTGAGATGGTTGATGATGCCGATTATTTTGGTAGGTGAGGTAGGCATTATAGGGCTTGAATTGACATCAGGATGATTTACTCTGAACCTGACTTTACGATGGATCTTGTATACGTGGCTGATGTTTAGGTTCTCATATGCAGGACTGCATTGTTTCTCTAGGTTTCTTGCTATGGCTTCAGCTTTGTCAGCATCTGTGTATTCAAGATGATGTTCTGCTTGCAGAGTGGGGGGGGGAGGGATTTGTGCTTGTTCCTGAGGTTGTTTAGGAATTTCCATATGGAATGATCTGCTGTGGAGATGGAGGTGAGCTTGTTGTCCCATTGTTGGTTCCTGTAGTTGTGAAGAGCTTCTCGGACAGATTTGTTTAATCTGTTGAGGGCTGTTTTGTCCTGGAAAGCACGAGTGTTGTGATATCTTTTTCCCTTATTAAGTACAAGTGTGTGCACACACACTTGGATAAAGGATTAAACTAAATTTATTATAGTCTGACCAAGCGAAAAATACACTTTCAACATCTTTCTCTAAATCCAGAGTAATTTAATAAAAAGGTGGCACACCGTTTGGCAGCTCCTATAGGAGGAGATGACCTTGCTAATTCTTCTGCCTGGTATCTCCACTTGGGCCTGGCTCCCACTGAAGAGACCTCAATAAAGGTCGAAACTAGTCTGGGTAGTGGCCCTTCCCTTAATGCATAACATTATACATATCTGCAAGGAGATGTGTTTTGCATTATGGGAGATACTGAGATAGGTGATTTGGTAGCTTGTTCCACCTTTGCAAGGAGTTTCCCGGTGTTGTACCACTCTACCCCAGTCCTGAAGATACTTTCAGGCGCAAACTATGTTTGCACACACTTGGATAAAGGATTAAACTAAATTTATTATAGTCTGACCAAGTGAAAAATAAAATTTCGACATAGTACTCATCGCAAAGAGTAAAGAACTACAGTCTATGACGAATAAACTATGGTAGCAAAGCATAAAAGCGAGACTTAAAAAATACTGAAAAAAACAAAGCATATGACAAAAGAATATGAAGAGGACAAAATAACTATAGGCAGAAAAGTACTAGATCAAGTAGATGAATATATCTATCTTGGACAAACAGTAAGTTTTAAAGAAAGATAAAGAAATCAACAGAAGAATCATTCAAGGTACCAGGGCCTGTAATATACTGAAAGAACACATAATAGAACTATCATTGCATTTAAAAAGGAAAATATTCAACACTTGTGTGACACCAGTGTTTACATATGGTAGTGAGACATGGAGAAGAAGCAATGTGAAGATCTGAGGATCATTGTCATGCTTTTCAGGGATTTAGGCCTAGAGTTCTTGTTCTGGCCTAAGAGGTCATCCTGGTTTTCTTTTTTTTTCTAATAGTTTGTAGTTAGATCTGAGGGTAGCACAGAGAAAACTGGTAAAGAATGCTGAAAATCATTCTTAGGAATGAAGAAATAAGAAAACAAACAGGAGTAAGAGATATAGTAGAAGTGATAAAATATTCAAAATGGAGATGGGCTGGTCATGTAGGGAGAATGTGAGACAAAAGGTGGAAAAGGTTGATAATGGAATGGCAACCAAAAGAGGAGAAAGAGGGCAGATAGAGAAAAGGATAGAAAGATGATATCCAGACACAGAGAGAAGTGAATGATGGTCAGAAACAAAAGAGAAGGAAAAATGGAAGATGGGAGGGAGGCCTATGTCCTACATTCAACAAAGAAAGGCTAAGAAGAAGAAACATAATCATGCAATGATGTTATAGCAGCCTGAACATCCCTGAAGGATACATATTAAGAAATTGATAATGATGACAGTTCTTGTTCATGAAACTAGCAATTCTTCAACATTTTCTTCGCCACTTAAAACCAACCAGTTCTTCCAACTTATTAACTTTTTATTTTTTAATATCATTCCTATGTACGAGCGGCTAGCAAGGCTTATAATTTAGAAAATAAATGCTATGTGTGAGTTGAGATCAAGAGCAAAGTAACTTGCTGATATTTCTCTTGAAGAAATGAAGATTGTAATTCTCATGGAAGGCTGTTCCACAGAACTGAGGTGGATGGAATAAAAGAAAAGGAATAGAAGGTTCGGTAAGTCAGCAGTTAAAGTGTGAAAGGATGTTGCAGATGTTCACAAAGGTTTGGCAGAAACTAGCATAACTTGCTGAACTAGCATCTTATGCTGAGATCTGCTGAACAGTATCACATAAATATCTGTAGAAGAGAATGTGGAAACTGACTATGAAAGAAACAGTGGCTGAAGAGGCTGTAAGAGATGGTGGGGGAGGGGATAATCAATTAACTGAACTGCTCTCTTCTGAACAGAATCAAGAATTTTTAAAACTGAGTTCAGTGGCCTGAATAGCACTATAATCTGCAGATTTCCCAAAACATTCTCAGGCAATATTAAAATTTTATATGGAATCTTTCCCACGTAGGAATAAGTAAACTACTAAAAGTTTGGAAACAAAATACCTGTGACCACCTTTTTTGTTTGGCCTCCAATAGATAGTTAAGTGTACTTTTGAGAAATCATTTAAAAGCTCTGGGGTTTTCAGAATGGAAAATCATAAAAATAATTACTAGAAGCACTAGATCCTAACTAAATTGAATCAAACTTTAGCAACTTGAAATGGGAAAGATATATTTTGGCTGAGCATGATTTTCCAAAATAGATCAGTTTCATCTAAGTATTGTTGTGTCCCAATTTATGATTATTATTCTATCTAGTGAAATTCTGCTTATCTATGCACGAGATATCACCCCAAAATACAAATATTTAAGCTATTCCCCCCCCCCTTAGTGTCCCTAATATTTATATTATACTGTGCCTTTTGGGACAGTTAGTTTGAGATATTAAATACAAAAACAAGGAGAAAGTACTAAAATATGTCTGAATGTGAAACAATACTGCAGTTGTGACACTTTATCTCGTTTTTTAACAGATGATTAGGTTCGTGCGCGTGATTAGGTTCGTACGTTTTTCAAGTGATGCATTGGGCAGCAATTTCAGAGTTTTATCAATGAACAAAGGTTTATTAAACTCATTAGTATGGTAAATTTAATTTCTAATATAATTCAATACTAGGGAAACATTTACAAAATAACATTATCTAATCACAAGTATTTGGCTATGATCCTATATGGGTATTACAATCATGCTGCCATAACAAATTCAACTCATACAACCATAAGTATAATCCCTTATCTAATTAACACATTAGTTAATCCTATATTAGTCTGAATATGCTATATGCTGTAGCACCTGGACATATGTCATCAACTCACTCAATTTAACTATCTAAAACTATGTAAATTAAATTATCCTTTCACTGTACTAACACATAACTTTGACATGTAAAACTTTCCTATACGTTACAATACACATGCATAATTCTCAGGACACGTAATTACTTATATAATATTAATATTAACAGGCATACTTTCATTATAATCAGCCATGTACTAAAGTCCTAGTATAAATTTCCTTAGTCTCTTCAACAGTTCAGTAATAGAATAATGATTGCAATTACAGATGATTTTCAGTTAACACGAGATTTTTACAGCACCTTTTTCTCTTGAGTTTTCTATATTGGCCTCTACCTTTTTCCGATTGTACTATCCTGGTATGATCTCTCCTATAATCTGTCACTCCTAAGTTCTTTTGGCAATAAACTGTGCTTACGCGATCTTAACCTTTCGTACTTGAATTAAGGACACTTTTAGAATCATCTATACAATGGCTGTGAAACTCGCCACGTGGACACCAACGTCTTTACAGATTTCCCTTTCTCGTAGTTGTCACTGGATGAAACACTTAGACAATACCTTCTTTCCTTTGGCTAAATGGCATTCCTTGTTTCTTACCATAGGAAATACAGAATCGAAATCCCGCTCACTTTTGTTTCCTTGTTGTGATGACGGAGATTAACTCCAATTCCGCCACTCAGGAAAACCACGTGAAACCTATACGAAAAAGCTCGTGAAGAAACTCTCCGGGAAAAAGCCTCCTTGGGGGGGGGGGGGTCTAACCCTTTTATACCTTGACTCCTAACGGCACCCTCTTTAATTTCTTTTCTCCGCCCCTTACTTGATTCGACTCCACCGACCTGCCAAACATCCTTTGGTCGGCGAGCCCATGACGATGTCTCAAATCCAGGTATTGACTCTGAGCGATAGTCTACTGTTTTTTAATTTTGCTAGCTTCTAAATTAATCCCCCTTCCAAAATTTTTAGAATTTACTTAATATTTTAACCTCTAGTCTCTCACATACAATTTCTTATGACTAATCCTTTCTGTCTTACTTAGCTAAATTTTTTTTTTTCATATCACAACTGTAATATATTCCTTCTTTTATTAGTTAGTTTAACAAACACTTTTTTTGTTATATATTTTACTTGGATGCAAGAATATTTTTCTTTCTTTTAAATAATTCATCTATTAGCTTTTATACAGGAGACTTATTTTATTTTCTCTTCATGTTACACCATGATAACTGAGAATTCTACATTCTTAAGGTATCAGGGTGTAACAGTATCTAAGTTAAACACCTGCCTGAGTTTATAATTTTAGTGGTAAATGTTTTAGCCTTGGGATTCTTAATAATGCATCTATATATTTTTTTTAATCACTAGGAGTAGAAATGGGTATGCTTTATTTTGAACTCAATTCATGAAGGTGGCTTCCACCCCCCCCCCCCCATTACACAGGCCAAAAACCAGCAGTGTTGACTCACTTAAATCCAAACTGAACTTCACTTAATCATAATTGTATATATTTTTTCCAGCTCTCATATCTTTTCACTACAGCAAATTTTTTTTTTTCAATGCCAACAGTGAATTAAAATCTGAAGATAGCAACATAGAAACAGCTCTGACTAAGGTGGAATTTAAACTACACTAAGGATTTTACATGAATGCCAACTTCCATATACACAAAACTGCTGTGGTATCCAGAGTGGAAACTCATGACAAAATCACCAAAGTTGATTTCTGTCTGCTTTTGAAGGATATACAGTAATACCTCGTACATAACTTGAATTTTACTGTACATTCTATGCTACCAAACATTATTCACAATGGCACAATACAGATATTATTCTAAAATATTTGAAACTTAAGTTGCTGTATCTTCTAATAGTAGCGAATGAAAGATTCTTCTTACTGATTTCATTATTTCTAATTATTAAAGTTTGATTTGCATTCATTCTGTGATTAAAAGCAGTCCAACTTGAAACCAAAATTTTCATCAACTACACATCTTTTGTGGGTTTCCAAATATTAAATTTTATTTAATTCCATTAAGCTAGGACAGAATTCTTACATTCATTTAATCGATAAAAATAGTCTGCTCTAATCAAAACTGAATATACAAATTATATTATAAGAGTGCTATTCCTCATTCTTAACATCAAATTTTACTATACTAAAGAATATTTATATTTCAGTCCAACCGCAAGTAGTTTTTATGTTGGGCCAATATACAAGAGGTTGGCTGGTCAACCTATATTATATTAGTACCAAACATGGGTAGTGGGTTAGGAAAGGAGAAACTTTTTTACATTTGAGTTAAAAGTCTGTATGTTATATTCCTTGGGGAATACGTTGGGGGAAGACTGTTCCACAGTACAGCAGTAACAGGGATGGAGGAGGAGGATGAAAAGAAACTTGTTCTGTGGGTTTCAAGGTGTACTGTGAAAGGAGGTTGGGTGGAAGCTGTACGTGTTCCAATGGGCTTAGTACAGAGTGGGGAAATTATTGATACAGATGAACATTTCCCATGGAAATTTTTATAGAATATACATGCAGAGACCAAACGTCTATGTGACAGTGAGGGGAGCAAGTTGGTAAGAGATGGGTCATTTATCAGTCTAATTGCTCTCTTGTATTGAGTCAAGAATTTTGAGGGAGCTTTTAGGAGCCCCACCCGAAATGTAAGAGCAGTATTCAATAGCTGGGTGGATTTGTAATTTGTATAAGGTTACAGCTATTTAGAGGTGAAGTAACGTCTTGAGCAAAAGAGAAAACCTAGTTTTTTGGAAGCTGTGGATGCAATGGTTGTGATGTGTTTATGCCAGGAGAGGCTTGATGTCATCTTGTCTGGGAATTTGAGTGTTATCAAAAATAATACTGGGGGGAAAATGGTTCTTTTTTGTGAGAGATAAGACAGAACTGGGTTTTACTAGCATTGAAGTTGATGATGAATCATTTATCTGAGAGCCCCGTTGGAGGATGGCTTCAAGGTCAGAATTAAGGACAGTGGTGATGGATGCTCTGTGGGTTGAAATGAGTTGTGTAGGGTAGGGTTTGTCAAATGAAAGGGAGGAATGCAATGTGCTGTCATCTGCAAAACTGTGTATTGGGTTGGAGGTTGTAGGTCATTGTTATACAGAAGGAAGGTAAGTGAGAGAACTGAACCTTGTGGGACCTCCCCCCCCACACACACCATTAGTTGGATGGTGAGAGGACATGGAGCAGTCTACTATCACACATTGTGCATCCAGACAGGAAGCTGGCAATCTATTTGCAAAAGTCCTGAGACAGTGTAAATGATGGGAGTTTGCTTAGTGTCAGACCCAGTCAAAGGCTTTAAAGATATCAAGTGCAACTACATCTACTATCAAGTGCTGCTCTGTATGATTTCAAAACATTCTGTCCAATTCTGCAACTGAAATAAATTCTGAAATGGCTAAAAAATCTGCTATGGATTCCTTGAATATTCATAAAATCTATCTAGTGGATTTAGGAATGACATTCACATAAAAGGGACACAGCAAATCTACAAGATGTTTGTCCATAAAATCTGTCGAACTCCTAGGTAATTTCAAAATCACACGTGTACCACAGTCAAAACCATGTGTCGCAAAGATTACAAAAAATATAAACGTATCACTACCCACAATCCCATCAATCAAATTCATAATCTGTTACTTTTTCCAAAGGACAAACTTACTAAAGATGCTACCTGGAATATACAAAGTAACAGGTTCATGCAACTTGTCTTACTACAGGGACAAACAGGAAAATAAGTGAAAGATATTTTTGATAATCAAGACCACATCCAGCTCATAAAATCTTGCAAATCTGGCCTAGCATAACATGGGAATGAGATATCATAAACAAAGAAACATTTATTTAATGAACACGCCGAATCCCTACTTCATCGACTGAGCTTCTTAATGACTGTGAATGACATGCCTTCACTGTGGTAAATTGTTATCCTCAACTATATTAAATAAATTGTATTAAGTTTAATTTTTTAAATTCAAATTATTTTAAGTTTAGTTTCAACCAGACTATTTTCGGCAGTTTTTAACCCATGAACTTACAAATGCATGCACAGAGAGAGAGATTTCATTTTAACACATGTACTCTACTGTTTCTTTTATTCAAATTTCTCAGTTGTTCTCTGATCACATTCAAGATTACTCATAATATGCAAGATGAAATATCTAGAATAAATTAGTTTTTAGTATGGTGTTAGTCTATAAATTATGGATACTTCATAGGTCACATTACACAAGAAAATCTGACAGGTACTTAAGACATCTGAGAAAAATATCTAGAATGGCACTAAAACATATAACATTAAATGTATGCTAAATAATTTTGCATTTAGTCTCCACTTCAGTTATAGGACTTTTTAATGTTTCAATTCTTCAGGAGCTTCCATAGCTCGTTTGGTATTGATAACACCCTTCAGTTGGAACACCTTAATTCGAATCACTCTGGGATGGAAAGGACTTCTTAACTGAGAGCAAGTTAACCAGTCTAATATAGAGGGGGCACTGTTTTTTTTCCTCTCAGAAAAATGACATTCATATCTTGCAAAACATGCAAATTGGTCAAAAGACATGCAATTAATAGGCATAATACAAGGAGTTCATAGCCTCAAAAAATTGCTGATCAACATCAAAACAACAAATAATTCACTGTACATATTACTAATGCTGTTAGCAATATTCTGAAGTGTTTTTAATTTCCCTTATAGTATAACAAAAAAATTCTGGCAGATACATCAGAATTAGAAGTTCTTCTGTTGGAAGGTATTAATTATCCTTTCACAATTATTTAGTGGCATATAGTATGATCAATGAGATTTTTTTTTAAATAATTGGGTGTATATTACAGATTCAGTGCTTAATACATGCAATTTAATTAGTGCAAAATGCCTCTGGAAAGAAAACTGCTGACAAGCTACTGTTTAATTTATCTGTTAATGATATTACACATTGTTTGAAGTTGTTTCCACTGTTAAAAGTGTCTAGTTTCTTCAGGTAGATCAGTGATTGACAATTTTTGTGTCAACCACTGTTATAATGGTTACAACCCGCAGCCTTCACAATTTTTTACAATTGTGAAAATTTGTAATGTATCAGAATTCATCAGTATATGTGGTATGCGTAGAATATCGAAACTATGACCCAAGATTTTAAATGGTAATCGCACCCACAAAAGATTAAACCCTATGAGCATAATGAGTGAGCCAAGTCAAATAAATTAGGAACTTATTTTAGATAGCACAGCATTTCTAACCAGGAATAAGCAGGGTGATGTTATAGGGCAAAACTATCTACTACCTACAGCGACTTTCTGTCAAACAGAAAGCTGAAAAACTTAATTTCCAATGAGAGAACTTAAAGATGCGTTAACGAGAGCAACATAAACTCTTGTGCGTGTGTGAAGGCTTGGTGCAGAGGAATACAAACTTCGTAGCTAACTAATTAGCTTGTCATTCAATATAAAATAATTTATATAGCGTGTGCAGTATTCACATTCTGCATGCACTACACTACTTGAAACACATCATTTACATGTAACCCATTATTCCACTTCATTGGCGAACTCCTCGAGTTCTACTGTGTTGCACAGTACATTGAAGGCAAGAAGTTAAGCTAAACGGCCTTGATTCAATTTAGTCTTTTAAATATTGCCATTGAAATAAGTGTACTGCTTGAAATTGAGTATGACTTATTTTTTAAACATTTAACAACTTATTTTTCTACCCACTGCAAGGTGAAAGCTTCTCCCATTGCGGGAGGTGGTGGCTTAAATATTAGTATTTAAATGTATATCAACAATTCCGTTTAGCTTACCTCATTATAATCTTTTACAGATTCTTGGCTTTACTACAACCGTCAAACACAACAACAAAAACCGGCGTTTGTTACTTTCACGGTAATTATGAAACTTCTTAACAGATGTCGCCTTATTTCCTTTCGCACTAAATACAGAGTTGTAAATATTCAGAAAATATATTGTGATTTCCAACGGCAATTTAAATTTATGCAACTTTAGTAAAAAGCTCTTTATCCTAATTTAAAACAAGACTTTCTTTATTCACTCGATTCATATTAAAACGGAGAATTATTGATTCTTAGTTGTCATTTTTTTTAATTTCTACTTTTTCTTAATGTTTCTTTTTTTAAGGGGATGGGGGGGATGCTAAAACTGAATTTAAATTAAAAAAAATTCTTTCAGCCAGATTTATTAAAAGGAATACTACCACAACAAAATTTGAAGTATTCGTCAGGAGTTGGAAGGAAATATTGACACAGTATTTCGAGCCAGACAACTTTCTTTCTGATTTTTCTTTTTGAGGATTTCAAGGGACAATACATCGCAAAACGTTCCAGAATTATAGAAAGTTATACAATAGCTCTTGCTGAATAGAATAGAAGCGAATAAAATTATTATTATTACGTCACACCTCCGAAGAGTCCCATTCTCCACCAACTACAACGAAGCACAACTACACCATTGTCATCTACCGCCAATCACCACACTAGTATTTTCACCGACAATCACAAACATCCAAGCCCACGGCGAGATTCGAACCCGTAGCCTTGGTTGGAGAGCAGATACACTAATCACTCGGCTAACCAGACCGGTAAAAGGGGGGGGGGGGTTCCACTCGGTAACAGGCTCACCCTACCACCGAACAGAATCGCTCATTATCGATCTCAGTCAAAAAGCCACAGTTCATCCACACAAAAACCCGAACCGAAATTAAACTCAAAATATTCACTAAATATCTGCACTGATTGCAATTTGTACTCTTAATCTGTTTATTGAGACTAAAACCAGCAGAACAATTCGAAATTATGACAATACACATCTTTTCGATAGAATTTATTTGATTGGTGTTTAGAGGAAAAATTGTCTCCTAGATGTGAAAGAATCCACATTTTTCAAAAAACAAAGGAGTTTAGTTAATTCTTTAAAATTAACTAAACTCCAGAGGCCCTAAGACAGAGTTTCATTACCACGAAATGAGAAAGTGAGGAAAGTAGCATGGAATCCACCCGCTAGCACAAGAAGAACTGCAATGCAAGAAAATATTTTCCAAGAGAAATTTACGATGCACTTTTTGAAATTTTAAATAATGAAAATTTTAATAAAGAAACTCAGCATGAAGCACAAACATTATGTGCTAAACTAAAGGACTACAAATTTATTTGCTCTCTTATAATTTGGCATGATTTACTTAACAGAATAAACCCTGTGAGTAAAATGCTTCAAGACAAAAATATGAACATCACACTTGCTTTGTATTTTTACAAAAGTATCGATCAGATACAAATTTTAAAGAAGTTCTAAACACGGCAAAAGAACTGGGTGAAGAGGTGGATGGAGAACAAGAATTTAAAACTGGTACGGAAGTTCGACGATGAAAGAAGACCACAATTTGACCACGAGCTTCATGACGAAACACCACAATCGCCAGAAGATAAATTTAGAGTGAATGTGTTTTATACACTTCTAGACTTTGCAATTTGTTCGATAATAGAACGTTTTGAACAACTAAAAACATATTATGATAATTTCAATTTATTGTACAGATTACTACAAATTAATAATGAAGATTTTACGAAAAAATTGTGACGATTTAGAGATTCTCTTTAAGGACGGCGACAATAAAGACGTAAATGTAATAGAACTATATGACGAGTTATGTGGTTTCCGGGATATTTTTCGGAAGGATAATTTAAATATTCAAAACCCTTTCGATATTCTTAATTTTATTCTGTCCAATAATTTATCTTTCCCTAACTTTTCAATTGCTTTAAGAATACTATTAACCTTACCTGTTAGTGTAGCAAGCGGAGAACGTTCCTTTTCCAAGTTGAAATTGATTAAAACCTACTTAAGAACAAGTATGTCACAAAAAAAGCTTGTTAGTTTGGCGTTAATAGCTATTGAAAATGGCATATGTGCGGAATTAGACGTTAAGACCATTATTTCTAATTTTATGAATAGGAAATCAAAAACCCAAAAATTTTAATTTAAAAAAATTTCAAGTATATTTATGTAATTTAATTTATTTTCTGTTTTTCTGTAAAGATGTTATTTTTTGAATACTTATATTAAATGTTCTAATTATTTCTGAATTCTTTTTTATTTTCTCATCTATCTTGGGTTTCATTTATTTCCCTAAAAGATAGTTCCATTAATAAAAATTATTAAAAATATTTTACATGTTACTAAGAATTTAGTAACTTGTATTATGCAAGAATTTTTTAAACTTTACTTCAAATAAATTTTAACTTTAATTAAAATTCATTGGGCTAAATAGCCTCGCCTACTCCCGTATATGGGAATAAAAAGGCGTTAGCTGATTTTTTTTTTTTTTTAATTCATTTTAATTTTGTTAGCGATTCAGGTCGGTGAGAAGGCTATTAATCCCTGTATCATTATAACGATTAAAGTGAAGTGGCTTTATCTAAATTTGCTTTACCTTTTGAGAATTTTTTGAGTATTCGAGTTTTTAACGATTATCCTGCCTAGTCAACACCCCCGGTTCGTTACATTTAGCGAACCAACGTGTGGATGTTCTGTCAAAATTTATTTAAGAAATTTCAAATAATTTAAATTTTTATTATCGTAAAGAATCACACACGCCCGGATCGTTACAGGGATGCTTAGATGGAAATTGCACGCAGGCGGCAAAGACCCTACCGCCGGCTCTGGCCTTATCCATACAGTTCCTACAGGATTCAAGCACCTTTACTAAATAATTGTTATGATCGACTTAATGATCCTCATTCTATAAGGACCTTTAAGTCGATGAATGGAATCTTTCCTTCCTCATGCAAAAAGTGTATGAGAAAGGAACAACTTCTTTCTTGGGTGTTTTTCTGCGGATGGCTTGTTCACTGAGATCGTACTTGTATTCACACGTCATTCAATCAATACATCAGCAGTAATTCCCATAAAACGTATATGGGTAAGCATTTTGGTGACATTAATATGGCCATATATGTGCCAAACAGGCTTACAGGAACTAGTCGCGGTACAAAGGTAACGTGCATTTTCTTGCAATTTCTGGTAGAAAACATCTTCCATGATTTGTTCAAAGATGCACCCTTGTTGTAGAATACAAACATTTGGGTTATACATGATACTGCTCCACCACACTTCAATCATGAGACCGAAGGTATCATCATTAAACTATTTCTGAAAGAGAGAGAGAGATTGGCCAAAATGGAACAATCATAGCTTTCTTGGTGAACCGACCTAAATCCTTTAGATTTCTACATATGAGAGTCTTAATTTTTTTTTAAAGGAAGTGTTTTATATGTGTATATATATATATATTTATTTTCCCCCTTACGGATCTCACAGGTTCCTTTCCCAGGCCTCTGTATTTGGTGTTTCACTATGACACATACATGAAAAACTAAGTTTCTTTTTGTATTTTATTAAACAAGTATATATGCTGCATGTGTGTGTGTGTGTGTGTGTGTGTGTGTGTGTGCGTGCGCGTACAGAAAGTTGTTTTTTTTTTATCTCGGGTGTAATATACGTTAAGGGTATCGAGAAATTTTATGCTTGGTTTTAATCCTTTTCCCAAGTAATCAAAACAAAGTTTTGCGCGCGAAATGTATTCACATCAGACTAGGCTGACTATATTTCCTTGAGACAAAAACGGGACATTGGGATGGCAAAAACGGGATGGAGTTATGTAATATTCTGTATTCATGAAAAGACGATAAAAAGTTTTATTACGTAAACATATTGAGCTTACCATTATTCTTCTGTGACAGAACCCATACCAAAATTTAGGTAGACATAGAGGGTGGACAGTATTAAATGAATATTTCTCCGATAAGTGATCTTATGCAGCAAATTTTGGTCTTTCAACAGTTTGTCATAAAACTTCTCACACTCCATGACACAATTTTGTCTTACAGCTAACATAGCCTCACTGTCTCAAGATTTCTCCTTTGACCACATACTGTTCATAACAGAAAATATTCTCTCATCTTGCTGTACTTCCTGGAAGACAAAGAATAAACTCTATAATATGAAAAAAAGTTTTGAAAGTCTAGATGTTTTTTTTTGCTCATTTCAGAAAAAATCTGTACCTGCCCATCAGATACAGGAATGTTTTCTTATTCCATGTATCCAATTGCCTCGCAATTATAGATTTTATGAGGGTCCACTGATCCACAAACGATTATAGATTATGAATAATAATTTATGATTGACCAATATTAAAGTATATTTATAGTTTTATTAAAAACGGGACAAAATTGACATTTTTATTTAAACGACGGAACGGCCGGAAAATATGAAAAAGACGGTACGTATGGTTAGCCTACGTCAGACCTACTTGTACATAAAGGCTAATGACGTCGTATCAATTGCCTTAGTATGTATCCCATAATGCAAAGCACACCTCCTTTCAGGCGTGCGTGTATAATCCAATGCATATTGGGAAGGGCTACTACTACCCAGACCGGTTTCGACCTTTATTGAAGTCTCTTCATATATATATATATATATATATATATATATATATATATATATATATATATATATATACAGGGTGTTCGGGATAAATTTGACATATTTATAATTAATTATATTTTTCCGTAAGTTACATGTATTAACACACACTTCTCTTCATTTAAAAGTTTGGACCCTTCTTCATTCATATACAAGATGTCAGAAAGGATGGATAGCTGGAACCCACCTGAATCATGGAAGAGAATAACTTGTATCATGATGATTCGTGCCCGCCATCAAAATAAGGATATTACGACTGCTGCCCAATGCTCCCTGAATACAGTAAAACAATCAGGCATGAACTAGAGACTTGCAATGGTGACTACGAGGATGTAGCAAGAAGAAAGATCCCTAGCAGACGATCTGATTGCGTTCGTACAGCAGAATTCCTCGCAAATCTGCAGGAACAGGTATTGAAGAACCCTGGCATTGGAATTCGGGCTTTGTTCGTGGAGTTGCTAACTGTAGTCAAGCCCTGGATAACAAGGGTAGCCAATGGTAGGCC